>NW_017305977.1:1177141-1181740 GCF_001594115.1 Trachymyrmex septentrionalis | reverse complement strand
TTTCTATGAGAGAGGCATAATGAAATTACCTTCAAAATGGCAACAAGTTATCGAACAAAACGGTGCATATTTGACCTAAATCGGATCATTCTAACTATGCTAAATAAAGCCTTCAATTTAATGCAAAAATAATAGATTTCTTTTTACTACACCTTATATTACTTGCGGAACATCTACTTTTAAATGTGTCAAAAAAGAATTTTTACTTTTAATCATGACGGACGCGCTGTCACTTGCCATTCCAACAAGATTTTGTAATTTGATAATTTAAAAAAATATTTTTTAAAAAGTTTATATAAATTATCCGCGGGACAATTTGTAGCATTGAGAGATAACGCGAATAATTGAGTTACAACTCTTTTATTTACTGGTGAAACATATTTTATGAGAATACACAAAAGTTTTGTGTCACTTATATCGGTACTCTCGTCTATTAAAACTGAAAATTTAGATATTTTAAATTTTGGACAATTTTTTCTACTTCTCGTTGCGCAATAACATTTTTTACTATTTGTGCGCATTTAGTCCGTGACAGTGTAACATCTTGTACAGCTTTTGGGACGTATACATATATTTTTCAACAACGGTATCAAATGATCTACTGTACAAAAAGCGATATTATGCTCAGTGAAAAAAGCTGATAATTTAATTTCAACTCGTTTTATCTCGTCAGAATGTAAAACAGTTTCTTCTGAGGTATCAATTTCTACATTAACACTATTTTACATTATCTATATGAGAAGCTGATTCGGCATGCTTTGATAAATTATATCGACAACATTTAAGCGAAATATTACAAATTTTACACCAAGCTTTATTCTATCATTCTCTGCCAACCTTTAAAGAGATTTTCGTCTAACTAAGATCTAAATTTTCGGATACATACTTTTTTTGTGGGCCTTTTTCCTAACTTCATTGCGATTTATTTTCTGTCCTAAAATACTTTATCTTATTTCTATTTTCCTCTTAGGATTTCTCGCACCTCCTGTTCGGTTTAGCGTGCAAACTTCGTGATCCACACAGCACCACATTGTTACTTTAGCCTAACCTAATAGCTACAAAACTGCGCGCTAAGCTGTAAACAACGCGCATGCGCGAGTGCGAGGCATATCTGGCATCACTGATTGGCGGACAATGAAGAATGTGTCGGAATGGGAGGGTTGCTATTAAGAATTCTTCCAAATCGAATTCTTCTACGGTTTTCAAGAGATTGCTTCTCGAACTCGATTGACGTTTGCAATCTCAGGTTGTGTGGCGAGCATTAAAATCCTGTATAATCAGAATGTGTTCATGATTATTTAAGTTTTCCAATAAATTTCGATAGAAGGAGATCGGGATATTTAGGCCCGAATATTGTAGTAAATCTGTATAGATTTATTACAATAATTGGTTCCCTCAGGGAGAGAAGTTGAATTGTTAGATATTCCTGAGGAATGCTCAATGCCTCTTAACTTTATTGTCTTATGAACTATATCTTTGCGGATAATCGTACAAATTCCTCTATCACCGGGCTGTGCTATATCCTTTCTATAAACTTTGAAACTCTTAATCTAAAGCTACCATTCTTTAATAAAGTGTTTTGCATCCAGAGGATATTCCCTAGCTTGGAGGGAAGGAAGACTACTACGTATGCCTGAACAGTTCCACTGTATCACTTTAATCTGTCTTGCACTCCTGGCAGTTCCGCGGACGTCACTAGAAGAGCCTCTCCCAACCGCCACCCAAACCCGCCAACGAGGTATCTCCTGGTCCGGGGACAGCCTATTGCCGGGAACGAGCGAAGCCCCCCCAGCAGGCCTTAGCGGGAGAGAATTCAAGTCCATATCAATTATTGTTGTAATTCAACTATTTGTTGAACTAGTTTCGAAAACCAAATACTGATCCATTATTGCAACCAAAATCGTCTGTATTACCCCTAGTGAAACGCTGATTATGAGTAAGGATGATATTTCATCACGACAAATTTTTCAAGCCTGTTGATTGGCTATGGTAGACAGATCCTCTCTGTTTTGTACACATTTGTCGTACGACAAAAATGCACAAATGAAATAGCACCCTATGAATAGTAATTTCGAGGGGATCGTTGAGACCTCCTTCTTTCTCCTTACTAAAGGGATCTGAAACTTGAAGCGCACTACTCAGGCTTTTGACAAAATTAATAATGATACCGAGCGCGCTGGTGTCATTATTACTAAATCAGCTTTTTGAAAGTGGATGAATAAATCGGAAATTAGAAGAACCAAGTCTGAAAAGCCACTATCTTTATCTGCGCCATAGAGATTTTGCTGCGAAGACAGACTTCCTCAGAAAGCCATTCCATTACCTGAAGAGAATGTGTTTCTGCCATTGAGTTCATATAGGATGTCTCGATGGGCATAATACTCCCACATAATACTCCCGTCTCTTATAAAGTGGGATCCCCTGAGCAAGGAACGCGACCATCGTGTTGGTGATTCAGGAAATTATCCGACATCCTGTTGGTCACATGTTTGGCAGACGAGAATACGCGAGACTTAATCGCATTGGCATAAGAGCGATCACCTTGATCGGCTACTTCTTCACCTAAAATATTATATCTATTAGTGCTTCCGAAGTACTGTTTATCCATAGGCTCCGTCCTTCTATAAAGATAGGGAAAGTTACGGCGATCCGAATTGAGAGTTGAGGAATTACGTTAATAATTTTTCTGACATCCGCGCAATTGGTTCTTAATTTGGCGGCCATACTGGCAATAGCGTCCTGCCTACGGATGATAGGATACATTCCTTGGAGATGGCGAGATAATTTCCTTGGCAGTTAATGCACATGATGGGTTCCTCCCTGAATTGACACAAACCACTTACCTCATTGTGCCTGCTTTCTCTACAAGCATCTGAATTCATTTTTGCACACCTTGCTGATGTGTCCAACGTGGTAACATGCGAAGTAGATTCTTGGCTTGAGTACAAATGGACGAATCTCGTGTCTAATTTTGAAAAGAAATACATCCTGTAGGAGGATTTGACTTGAAAATTTTATGCGGATTATTCTTGAAGGTAAGTATTTGACTTTGCCATCTTTTTCCATTCTACGATTAAGCCTTTGAATATTAATAATCTAGCTCTCGGCGATTCAATGTGTTTTCTGAGCGTGTTATTACCTATTTATTGCGGGACATCTTGAATAACGCTTGTTCTGAGAACTCTAAATGAAGAGATAAAGGCTCACAAGTTATCTATGGAAAAACCGGGTTTTCAATAAGCTTATTGGCGGTCTTAGCCTCAATAAGGATTTTTCCTTTGCCTTTTTTAATTTCGTTAATATTTGGAATACCCGATCTATCTAGACTACTAAATGCAGTTTCAGCGCTTGGCGTACTTATGTCTTTGCTATTCTGTTCCTCTTTCCTGCCCTCAGAGAGCATCTCTGCACTCCTGTACCTTTTTTAACAGGAATTTCCTAGTCGTTAGGTCGTTAAGGTTATCACCCGCTTCTACGCATTCTTGAATGAAACGTTTCCTGCTGTTTATGACTTCGTCAATGTGTGTGTCTCTACCGGAGAAGGGTTAGAAATCCCCTAGGTTTTTGGAATTACACATTTGTGCACACACTTCCGCGGGTATAGTTTCTAAGCGTTATTTTCTGCAATGGCTCATCAAGCTCGGCACTTTGATGCTTGCCTTAGAGTCTCCAAATTCATGGTAGAAGGAATTAGCGAGAAGCACAGACTCTTACATAACGGATAGCACATAAGACATAAGAAATCCAACCAATCAGAGTTCTTTATTTCATGGAAAGGAACGAAACAAAAGACTTTGATTGGTACATTTTCTTATGCATTACGTGTTATGCATTATGAAGAATCTGTGCTCCCCGTTATTGACATGGTATGCTCAGTTTGGGTAAACTATGACTCTTTTCTTTTTCTTCTTCTTCTATGGATTCTTCTATCTCCTTGTATGGATTTCCGACTCTGTTATAGAGTCATAGTACCATTGACTTGATCTTGCGATCTACCTTAGAACCTCTTCAGGGATAAAGGTTCGGTTTATGCTTCAAAATCAAACTCAGATTACTTTAATTCTAATCCAGAGTCATCTACTATGGAGTTAACTTCGTTCGAACGAATATAGAGACTCCCCTAATAGCAAAATGTTAGCAATTTGGGGCCAAATTGGTAGCAAACTCCATCAGATTTTGCCTATAAAACCATAACCATCTGTGTCCGCATTTGGCTATGAACTTGTCGACAAAGCCTGCTGATAGGTTATGCCAGCAAATTAGTGACAGAAACCGAGTAGAGTCTATTCGAATCAGATTCTGTTCAAAATCTGCTCTCAATCTGCCGTGAGGTTTTGCAACATGAGACTTTGCTCGGTTTCTGCTACCAATCTGCTGGCATAGCATATCTAGCAGACTTTGTTATATTTTTGACAGCAATTTCAGCTGACAATGTCAGATAATACAAATTCCGTATACAATTTGGTACCTTTCTGCAAAATGACTAACAGGCTCTGTTCAAAATCTGTCTCCGCAGGCTTTGCTATTAGGGTCTAGCCAGCCGTATTTATCCTTTTTAGAGGCGAAAGATAAGTATCCATATAAACAAAAGATCGTATA
>NW_017305977.1:1154131-1176437 GCF_001594115.1 Trachymyrmex septentrionalis | reverse complement strand
AAGCAAAGCAGCTGTCAAAAATTAACTGAACATTCAAAATGGCCGAACTTGTCGGCATAAGTGAGAGACATGAGTACCAACATAACGCCACAAAAAATCGAAAATCGAATATACGTAACCCGCGTAAATTCAAAATTCGCGATACTTTTTGAACAGACCTCGTATATATAACACTAATTTTACAAAAGAAATCATAGCCTAAGATTATTTTTGTTAATAAAAATCACTAAACAATTAATGGCTTTCATATTAACCTGAGCAACTATACAAGTGGAAAAGGAGGGCAAATTTCAATAGGAACAAGAGACTGTATCAATTCCAATCTGATCTCGAGATTAATGTTAGAACAAGCCTAAAAAATGTGGTTCAGATCTTGGAATAGATATCCACAATACAAACTGGGTCATTTTTACAGCTTATTTTAAATAAAAAAGCATTCGTGAAAGCGTAGCCCGTTATCAATCTCACCGCTAGAGTAAAGTCCCTTCTGTCAATTTTCCTTTTGCTGAAAAGTCTTAAATCAATATCAGGAATCAATTCCATAAAATATCTTTATTAGAATTAAGATTGTTAAAAAAAATGTATCCAATTCATTAAGAATTTCAGTACGATTAAAGATTAATTATTTGAAATCAACTTTGTTCATTAATACATAAAGAATAATTCAAGGATTCTTCATATATAAATTAAATAATAATAAAAACAAGGGCAAAGTAAGAGTCAATGCATTTCTCTGAAAAAGTCATACAGATAGAGAATAAATTAAAAATACAAAAATAATAATAAAAAAGAAAGTAAAGAAATACCAGGTGTACAAGTATGAAATGAGGATTTTTTTCCCAAAAAAACACGTTAAATTCGGAAGAATGATAAAAAGAGAGAATGATAAAAACTTTTATTCAAAGTATGCTCCATTGCTAGTTACACATTTTTCCCATCTTTCGGGCAATTTGTGGATACCACGCCAGTAAAAATCTTCCCCCTTTGTCGCGAACCATTCATCGAGCCATTTTTTCACATCTACGTACGAACCAAAGCGCTGCTCAGCAAGTGCGTGACCCATCGATGCAAAGTGGTAATCGGAAGGAGCCAAGTCTGGTGAGTAAGCCGCATAGGGTAGAACTTCCCAGCTGAGTGCTTCCAACGTGTCGCGAATCGGTTTTGCCGTATGTGATGGAGCATTGTCATGAAGAAAAATGACTTTGTGTTGTCTCTTTTGGTATTCTGGTCTTTTTTCAAGCAGCGAACGGTTCAAATCGATCAATTGTTGTTGGTAGCGTCCAGCATTAACCGTTTCACCAGGTTTTAACAGCTCATAATAGACCACACCCTTCTGGTCCCACCAAACACAGAGCATCGTCTTTCTGCCAAAGCGATTCGGTCTTGCGGTCGATGTGGATGGTGCGCCTGGGTCTACCCATGATTTTTTGCGCTTGGGATTCTCAAAATAAATCCACTTTTCATCCTCACTAACGATACGATGCAAAAACGACTTCCTTTTGTATCATGCAAGCAAAATTTCACATGTGTTTTTGCGCCTCTCCATCTGCCTGTCGTCCAACTCATGCGGTACTCATCTTCCGGTCTTGTGAATCTTTCCCATCTCTCGTAGGCGATTGGAAACAGCTTGTTGACTAACGCTCAATTGCTCTGCGAGTTGTTTTTGTGTTTGTGAATCACCTTCGTCCAACAATGCTTGCAATTCCACATCTTCGTACCTTTTTGGCGGTTTTCTATGTTCCTTGTCTGCAACATCGAAGTCACCACTTTTAAAACGCCGAAACCATCGTTCACACGTATCTTGCGATGGAGCATGTTCACCATAAGCTTCTCGAAGTAATCGGTATGATTCAGCAGCAGTTTTCTTCAAATGAAAACAAAAAATTAATGCTGTCCGCGAATACTCTTTGTTTAGTATAAATTTCGACATATTGAACACAGCAACACAACACTATGCAAACACTTTTTCAATTTATCACTCGTGCGCGTCTGACACTTGTTGATGGCACTTCAAAATAGCATAACAGTCAAATCTTTATACCACACACTGCATTGATGCGCCATCTGTTTTCTCAAATCCGCATTTCATACTTGTATACCTGGTATATTAAAACAGAAAGTAAAAGTGATAATAAATATAAATTACAAGTTTCGGCTACTGGATTGAGCTCTCTTCAGATTTTAACATATCGAAAAAAATCGTAGTACAAAATCAATTATCGCAAATGTTTGCATATTCATTACATTCACAGTTCGGATGGGTCTTGATGTAGAACTCGACATTATTTCCGTGCGATTGAACAGTCAAATGTATTTCAAATATCTTGAAAAAGCTCTAGTTGATAAAAAGGATAAAAAAGACTTCTTACAAAAAAATACACACAAATAAATTAACATATCGGAAATCTAATAATAAATAAAAACTCACCAAAAATCATGTGTAAAATATTCAAACAAGCGTGTCCATATAAGAATAAAAAATTTTTTGAATATATAAAGAAAAAGAACGCAGATGTATAAAACGAACATTATGTGTCGATTATTATGTACGCTCACTAATACGGATCACCACAGACTGAGAGAAGAGACGGACTTTTAGTAACAAAAAGTCAAACTTTATTTATGATAGGAATATAAGCCTTGCGAAGATCTTCAGTGTCAGTTTGTAAATTTAGTACTATTTTTCTGCTTCTCGATATTGAGCATCTCGGAAATTAAATTTTTCCTATAGCAAGGCTCTTCGTCTAAAATTTTGACTCTATCTCATTGGAAATCGTGATCATGCTGTCGTCTGTGCTCGGTTATGACAGAACGGACAGAAGTATATTTATTATCATTTTTACTTTCTGTTTTAATATACTCGTATATCTTTACTTTCTTTTTTATTATTATTTTTGTATTTTTAATTTATTCTCCATCTGTATGACTTTTTCAGAGAAATGCATCGACTCTTACTATGCCCTTGTTTTTATTGTTATTTGTTCATTAATGTCAAACCGGAAGTTGCCGTTAATTTCTCTGTCTCCTCATTGTGTCTAATACCTATATAAGGCACCACGAAAAACGAATATTTGTATTTTATTCTTTGTATTGGGAACTATAAATTTTATCCTAGATATCATATATTAATACATAATTTAAATTTCTTGGGGTAACCGCGACATAATTTAAATTTCTTGGGGTAACCGCGAAATAGCCCTTAAACAACTGAAAGAATCTGTACAGATATTCGCAAATTTCGTTTACCAAAATGTAATCAATGGCCTTCGAAATTACCCAAACTTCTGCCTCAAAGGAACTGGACAAGTGGTTCAACTTATATTATAGTTAAATTTTGGGATCCAAACTGCGGATCCTACGAGGTTGTTATTATTTGAAGTTTTGATTTTAGATCCATTGGTATAAATATTTAGTTTTTGAGTTCTCCGAGTTGACTCTGAAAGCCGTTAGGTTCGAGAAAGTCCTATTTGGATTACTATACCCTTTAGCTAATATACCGGAGTCAAAATCATAGAGGCACCCTGATGCAGCGAATAGGCGAAAGCCGGCTGTACGTCCCAAATATAAAGGGAGTGTTTCAAAGATTTTAATTCATTCCATTTATTCATTATATTTCTTTTTGCTACTTTACCTGATGAAGACAACGTTGATATGTTAATCAATTTATTAATGAACCTATGATGCTTTAACTGAATACACTTGAGTAAGAAACCCTCATACAACTTATTAATCGTATAGGATTTTTGTCTCAAAAACTTCCAACAGACTCTGTTATACGCGGCTCTTGGGAGACCCATCTTGGGAGGGCTATTTTATATGCAGCACACAAAAAATTGCTAATAACGTCAAAGTATGAGTTGGCTGCATTAATGAACTAAAAATTGGACCCCTATTCAAATTGGGCCAATCAATTTTAATAGCATGGAGGAACTGATGCCCCACAAAGATGCTGATATCCATTTGAGAATATTTATGAACTGTGCAGACTTATTCTTTAAAAACATGATATAATTTCCATCTTAAACCTGGGTCCATAACAAGTACCAAATAATAAATAGATTTGCTAAAGAGAATTTGAATGTTAAAGAGTTTAATTGATTCCAGAATCTGAAATTTTCTGGTTCGATGGAAAATCGTATATTAGTTTTGTTTATTTCCAATGACAGTTTAATCGAATCCAACTGTGAAGAGCATAAAAGATTTCCGTCAGATAGTCGTTTACCAATACAGGGTTGTTATCTTTGGATAAAACCACAATGTCGTGAGCAAATTGAATAGTATTGCAATAATGTAGAATTTTAAAAATTAATTTCCTAATGTAAATATTAAAAAAACAAAGGACTTAGAACAGAGTCCTGTGGGAGTCCCCTTGAACTACTTTGATAGCAAGTAAGATATTGTTATTGTAGAATACAATATCTTATTAATCTATACGACAACAAACATTGAAAATAAGATTTGTAAGATACAGGGATATTCATATTATTCAACTCATTGTAGAGTAGTTAACATTGTCATATGCCCCCTTTATATCCAAGAATAAAGCCCCTAGGAGTTTACCCTGCATAAAAGCCTTGTAGGCTTCCAAATTATTTAATATGGGCCAAAGAATGGTCATAAAAATGGTCCCTTTCTGAAACCAAATTGAGACTCCGGTAGAATATTATCTAGTTCGATATATCTCTCGAAATGGCGCATAATTAATTTTTCAAAGATTTTAGCGATACACGACGAAATAAAGATAGATCGGAGACTCCTATTACCTTTGGGGATTAACAAGGTATCAAATTCCCTCCAGTCATTCGGACAATTATCACTATGTAACATGCGGTTGAAGGCAATCAGTAAGGCTTCTACTGCATTCGGAGGTAGTCGGGAAAGCAAAAAGTTCGAAATCAAATCCGGATCAGCAGTAGAATCCAATTTCAAAGATTTCAATACCGAAATTAATTCACTTAAATTAAAGTGTGGGAATAACCTTTCCAAATATTGAAAGAGTCTGAGTGGATCTGGTTTATTACAGCATCAAGGAGGAGCCAAATCATCTGTCAAGAGAAAGATCAAGCTGTCCATTGACGCATATGGAAGATCTGGTTTGTTGTAGGCGTAATTTTTGAACCTGTTAATCATCTTCCAGGATAATTTTGTTTGAAAATTATGGTCAACTTGATTAACAAATTTTTTAAAATTTTTACGCTTGCTTTTAGCAATAATCTTTCTAGTTTTTAATGAGGATTGACAGTAAACAAAAATATTTTTCCTGGAAGGGAGAGATTTCAAATTATCAAAGGCTAATTTTTTTTTTCTTATTACCTTCTCGCAAGAATTGTTCCACCAGGGTTTATTGTTAGATTTCTACTTATTAGTATACTTAAGTTTGATGACAATACTATGACCTTTATTATGATCCAATTTAATAAAAATATTTTTAAGTCTTTTCACAATTTTCTATACAATATCCTCCTGCATTTCCTCAAGGAAAGCATTCAAGATAAAATTACTTAGGAGATTGAGTAGTTCTACCCGAGAGGTTGTTATCTTGGAGTAAGTTCATTTTGTCTGATAAATTATTCGTAAACAGTTTATCATCTAGGTATTTAGAAATGAGTTTAGGTCTGCTAAAGTTAGTCCAAAAGTTGCCAGTCTCACTACTTAAAAGAACATTAATCGATATGGGAAAGTGATTGCTATCTTAAGGCTCAGACAAAATGGACCATTGCGAAATGGATCTCATCAGATATCAAAGTTAGGTCTGGAGCATTTATATGATTAGGATTGGCTGAAACTTTGGCACTACCTCCAGCGTTAAGAATCAGAAACTGAGAATTAAAAATAACTCTCTCTAAGAATTTATCACATTCGTTGGGTAAAGAGGATCCTCATAAACAATGGACATTGAAATTCCTATATAGAATAATATTATAAGAGACTTTTAAAGGGATAAAATATAGTCAAAGAAAAAATTTCACTCCTCCAAATTAATTCTGACATCTGGATCTATATAAGAAGATTAACAATAGTTTTTTGTTGTGGAGTTTTAATCTGTTTACAATCACCGCTGACAGTTCTAATCCTGGAATCTTCGTAAAATTTAATCTGAAGGTAGAAGAGTCCCATCTTGTCCTGCAAATAATAGTTCCACCATCGTTACCATCATAACGCCTACCAAGATTCATTTTATCATTACGAAAGACCATAAAATCCCTAAAGGATGTTACAAAGTCTAGTTCCAGCCACGATTCTTGAATACAGATGGAATCAAAATTATTAATTATATTATATTAGACAGTTCATGTAATTGTGATTGTATCCTTCTACAATTCCATTGAACAATTGAAAACATAATAAAGTCTTAATATTACTTTTATAACTATTAATTGATAAAAATATAAAATAGATAATTAATCAAATATGGAATTTAATACAATTTTAGCGATTTCCACTATTTTTTGGTTTCTTGAAAGACTAGATTTTAAAAACGTACAATAAATTTGCGAGAGAGTGGTCTCATCACAAGAGGGCATAGTTGAGTCCCCCTTTGTCCCCTCCGACATAAGAGTCGTTTTACCTCCCGTAATTTTCTCTCTTTAGAGTTCTTTAAATGGATTAATACTGACACCAAGTCATCAGGCTCGATTGCAGAAACTCGATCCTCCTCCCTAACATTAGGGGTTACAATACCGATTTCGAAAGTAAGTACCTTGTAGACGACAATTCTTTTTTCTTAACCCGCGGGATGACTTTATCAGATTTAGTATTATTTTTATTAGACAAATTCATCCCATAGTTCAGTCTGGAGTCAGTCATAATCGAAATTCTCTCTGAGATATCTGAATGAGCATCCAGATATGATTCAGGGGCATTCGAATAAGGGTAAGTCTCTTTATCACTCACCTCCCGGACATTGAATGCCAGGGGATGGAATAATTCGATTTCTTTAACACTTTTGATTTAGTGTTATTTAATAAGTTTGTTAGCTATCTGAGGGTCCGCATTGACATAAGTACAAACTGAATTTATAAGTTTATATTATAGAATTCAAAAACAGGGCAAAAAGTGCTAACGAATGATGATCCCCTCGACAACTATTGCAGATCATGGAGTGAGAATCACATTCGAGCTCATTATGATTATCCCCATAACGAAGGCAAGCTAATCTTCCTCTACAAACCCTGCTCGTATGACTCCAATGGGACATACATACCACACATTTTCTAACCCGATTGACAGAAGGCCAAATTTTGGATTTTACTTTTCAAATGAAAATTTCCGGGAGGTACTCGGCATTAAAGGTAATTTTATATAGAATTTACTAATGAATTAGATTCCTTTGAAAAGAATTTTAATCTTTGAATTTGAACGATTTCATAAGAATTATTTACCCAAAACAGACCCTTGGTTATATCCTCTACCGAGAGGGAAAAGTTGACGTTTCTTATCACTCCCGAACGATATAATTTAAAGTTAGGTATGTAACTATCCAGTTTTTAAGGAACTTGTTGACATTTTCCACAAAAGAATTGGCCTCCTGACATGATCCAAAATTGATTTTTATAGCACTGGAACCAGACTTTTTGATTTTAAGGATATCAACAAAGGTTTATCCAACTTAGAATTTAACAATTTGCTGATAGCTATCGGATGTATTGTAGATTGCTAATAGATGACAATTCATCAGCATTACTCGGTATTGATTCCATCATCACTAAAAGTGCGACCGATCGCTCATTATATCTATTGCTTTTTGAGATATTAAGTAATCCAATATATTATTATTATGAATTGTAGTTACAGGCCGTTCTGATAACCCCGAAGGAGACCTCGGGAGGGGTTGTAGGAGGGGTATTGTAGGATTCACGTGTGATCTCGCACCCACAATCTCCATTACGTCATGAATAGAAATTGAAGGACTAGGATCGGTAGGCTTATTAGTTTTTGTTTTTTAGAGGTCGGAGACTTAGGGGAGACCGGATAAGGATCCCCACTAGACTCCTCGTTATTTCTCTCCTTGTCGCGACTATAGTTCTTTTTTCCCATATTTAGAAATATTATATATACAATACTCTTTGTCAATTGTGTTGTGAAAGAAAAACGAAAAAACAGTATACATAAGGAACATAGTAATATAACTCGCGCCAACTATATCAGTGAAAAATTGTAAATAGCGTTGTAGCTGAGAGTCTGCAAACATATACACAATATGAAAGGATAACTTATCTGAGTGTTTAAATGTTTACAGTTGTAGAATTATTTAGGCAAGAATGTAAGAATAACAGCACCGCTCACGTCGATCACGACAGTCTCTACAAGGACAAAGACAAAAATAGCCTTCATAACAACGAAAAAGGCGAAGAAAAACATATGAAGACATGGATAAACGACAAAGCATATAATATATAGTAAGGATTATTTTCCTAGTATGAACAATTTACTATTACAATACTAAGGAATGATCTCCATATAAACGATCTCTAGAACCCTTAACTCTAAATATTGTAATTTTTTTTTTCAAATTCTTGTTAGTAAATTGAATAAATTGGATAATTAAACTATTCTTTAAACATAAAAACAATTAATCAATCCGCTAATACCCTCTATACTATTTGAGGGAGAGTAATTATTACAAATACGGACAGTATTTAATGAAATCTTACGAATAGTAAAGTAGATCTTCTTAAGTTTCAAGTTGGCTATTCGGTAGCTCTCAGACAAAATATCTACCACCAGAGACGGAAATTAACTGAACAGATATAAGATACACAAATTAGTAATTACTAAGACACTTGAAAAAAAGGTCAAGAATTGAAAGGCTCAAATATTGTAAAAGTATCTATTATATCAAATAATAATTGAGTATTGAAGTTATAATTATTAATTTGCCTCCACTGATTGCACAATGCTCATAATAGTATATCAGGCGTAAAAATCACGCCAGCACGTTAATCGCTACCAGTCTTTAACCCTTAGGAATTCACGGAAGACTAGTCAATGGTATCCTCCAGCCTCTTTATCTGATATTGATATCCATGTGAGTATGAAGTCGGTGAAGTTTAAGGTCAAATTTTTGTATCGAATAATGCTGAGGTGTCCAAGTGCTCCGATTACAGTAATGGAGCAAGTCGTGTTGCTTGATGGCAAAGACCCTTATAAATAGAATAACAAACGTTAAAGCCAGATCTGGATATATACCACACACTCTGATTCCAATCAAAGGGTAATATCTCACGCCGTCACACAACAACTCGGAGCAGTATACTCCTAGGCGGTCGAGAATGGAATCCAATCACGTCCCTTTTGCGAGTCGAAGAATTGTTCGTAGACCCAGGCCTGCCAACTGCAAAGAAATAAATGATCTTGCTACAACTGATCTCTATGCATCTTCGTCAGATCCGTTATATGTCGTCTTTTCTCTCTTCGTTTCGAAACGTGGAGCAATATCAACTGTCAAGCAAGTGTCAAATGTGATTTTAAGAGTTTATTAGAGTACGTATTACGACATTATTTGAAATGGATTCTTATTGGAATTATTTAATTATTACTTAGATTTCTATTATGTTTTCTAGAAAAAACGAAAGAATTCCGTAAGTGCCCTGAGGATTCCATCGAGCTATACGTTGGTATAAGTATTGTTGATACAAATTGTACTTATTTATTTATTTGTATTTATATATTGATTTGTTCATTTATCCAGAAATAAATGTTTTATATATAATTGTATACATTGACATCACAATATAATTATATATAAAATCTGTTTATATACATATATACAATTATAGAAAATTATAGAAAATTATATAAAACAAATCTTATAGTATTTTATAATTTACATATTAAAAAATTCTGAATTTTAAAAATTTCTGTATCATTTTATAACTGTTCTGTTACGTCTAAGCTCTGCGCGCATGGGGAGCTGAGGGGGGTGAACGTAACAAGGAACCGAATTATTTTGATCGTGTTTAGGTTCCGGACCACAAAGGAGCCGTGGGAAAGGACCGACGCAAATCGGAAGGCACTTCGCTACGTCCTGAGGTTCCTAACGAGCCGGGGATCGAACGGAGGACGAAGTGAAAACTCTGCTCGTGCCCCGCTAAACACACGAGTCGGACATATTTTTAAAGGGCCCAAACTGGATCAGTGCGCCGAGAGGACGCACTTTAACGCCAGATGTGCCAGTACGGCCGTATGCTCTGACTTTCGGTCATGGAACTTAATCCAAATGGACCGGGGAAAGGGCGAAGTGCAATCGCGGGAGAACTTACGAATATAAGGAGAGGTTATTCTTAAATAAATGATAACCGAGAAGTTAATTTAATAATGGTATAATAAAAGGCAATATTCGGATACATTTTCTTTGAGTAAATAAAAAAAATACAATTTTTGTTTCCTTATTCTAAAATATATGTACGCATTTATGTATGTGTGAGTGTGTGGAAAGTGTGGCAGAAGGGAAGAGTTACGGAGAGAATAGCGAGAGGATAAAAAGAGAAGGAGGTTTTGGTGAGTGGATTTGAGAAGGTTCGGCCTAATTTTCCTCGGATGATGATAGTGTTAGTGGACACGAACGGTCGACAGGGGGCGAGCAATTATCGTAAGGCAACGGCGATAGATTGAAATTATAACGTGAATGGACTGCAATGTTTTTATTTTCTTGTATATAGGAGGTCAAAAAGGAAGAAAGAAAGAAAGAAAAGAATAAAAATAAAATAAAAACAAATAATAAAAAGAGATAAAATGAAATATTGAAATAAATTACCGAAAGATAAAGCGAGGAGGGAGCCAGAGAATAGAGATATACTGACTTACTACTGAGATGCTTATCGTTGGAGATCCTCCGGTCAGGATGTACAAGGCTGGTGATGTTTCTTTAATACTGACTCTACTGGAGAAAAAGGGCTTCGAGAATCGGCTGAAGCCTTTTTAAATATCGCGACAAATGTAGCCTCTCAAAACTCAAGGAAAAATGACTTCGAGGGCCGCGGAACCGCGATTTTTATACTAATCGCCCCCAATTATTCAAATTCGGATTGGTTTATTCAAATTTGGATTATTCAAATTTGGAATAGGTTTCGTGAGCTAGTAGTAGGATTTTCCTTTGCTCTTGGATTGGCCAAGATTTTGGGGGAGGAAAGGATGTTGACAGGAATCTGTAGTATGGGAAAATGTCCTCCAAAATTTCATGATCTTAAGATTTATGGGAAAACGCACGTCTCGTGCGCCAAGAAGGCGCGCATGCATCGTCGTCACGAGACCACCCAGAATTTACCCCTGAACGTTGCGTGTCGTTTCTTAAATTTTTGTAGTTACGGATTTGCGAGAATTGTCCACGACTTGACCGTTAATCTTGGCGCCGGTTTTACGCTTTCCATACATATTTATTATAAATGTAGACTATCTCGAAGCGACATTCACGAGGAGACACCGGATTCCTCGCTTTAGTTTTTAGTATAGAAAAAAAAGGAAAGAAGACAAAATTTTAGTGTTTCGACGAATTCCAGATCTTCACGAAAGAAAAGAATCGTACGAGTCCGCCGGACGTAACAGTTCAAATATCTCAATTTTTTTATACGAATCACTTACGTAAAATATTTCAGAATTCGTATATACAGAGTTCAACTTTATAAAAAAGCTGCACAAAAAGCAATTGGCACTTTCGGGACATTCTGTATATGAAAAATTCTATAAAAAAGTATAGATATTTTGAGTATATATTTCTGAAATGTTTTTTCAATTCTTATTATAGTTCCTACTCACTCCAACGAACGCATTAAAGTAGAAGTTAGGGTAGGAACATGCGACGCGTACAAATGTTAGTAGTACTTACAAAGGAGCACACTCAACGGCTCCCCTCTAATTTAAATGAGCTTTTATATTGTTTTATGGACAAAAATAGGAGATACGTATTTTCTTGTATCAGCTGAGTCGCATCTTAAAGGGACGGAAATCTCCTTTGAAAAAAATCGGTCGTTTTCTTTCGAAGCGAATATCTTCGAAACTATAGGAGATAGAAAAAAATTTTCAACAATGAAAATTGAATGACTTCAAGAGTTGTTGCCGAGATCGCGATTCACACCAAGTCGATACATCGATATCGATCCTCATCTGTACTACGATCTCGATCCTTTTTGTACTGCTGCACATTACTTACTTCTGTACAACGTGTATCTAAGATCACACGCTTTTTCACTAAACCGTGCCTTTACCCACCAAGTTTGACTCACTTTAGTCGGTCCTACCTCCGTATATCCACACGGCATCGACAAGAGTACTTTATAACTATAATAAAACATTTTTTGTAATTATTTATTTATTGTATAGCCCACACTTATGTTCAAAAATTTTTTAATTTTTATATGTCGAAAATTAAAGAGCATTTTACGCTGAAAATAACGATGTGTATTAAAATCACGTTCCAAAAAATCATTTTTCAGATATAAATCGAACAAAATCGTCTCTATGTAGGATAATTCTGGCAATATACTGCGCTGGGATTTATGCCGCAGAAGTAAAAAAAAATAAAAAGAGTGGGGGAGTTTTTTGCCGTAATTACTCTCTTACATGCCTTTATGTTAGTATTGTGTTAATGATTTTAATTTCTTACTGTTAATGTTAATGAAATTGTGAGTTGAATCGATTTGTCACTGTCTCAGCAAATGAGAATGGATAAAAATGGATTGAAATTTTTTTCTATTCGAATGCGTATTTTAAATAGCGAATACTTTTTTTGGATTTAATTGGATTCAATTAGATATAATTGGATTAAAAAACTGCATTTCCTATTCAAAATTTTGAATTAAACAGTATTTACAATTGTGTGTTTGTGCACAGGAAAAGCTAATATTATTTTTAGATTAAAAGGCATAGAGATATCTATGCAATGCTTCATGCAATTCCTATAAATGAATAAAAATGCATTCAGGATTGCAAAGCATTTATTTTAACATTCGTGAATCAATATTTCTAAAAATCTGAATCCATTTCAATTCATTTCAATCCATTTTCATTTGTTGGGGTGTTAAGTAGTGCCATCATAAATTATAATCTACATAAAATAATTACTTTAGGACGTGCAAAAGACTTAGTGGTTATTTCGTGAGTGTAGAGGAATAGTAAAGCATGTTGTATAACAAAATACAAATACTTAAATACTTGCTCTTGTTTCTTCGTTTAATTTGTTGTCTTGTATATCCCACCTGTTTGGGATATACGGCATTTTTAACGGGCTGAATTTATGCAATAAACGTATTACATGAAATATGTACCTCATGTCATAACATTTGTAATACATGTGGGAAGATTGTAATTATTATTGTTGAGACTTGTCATGCCACCTATGGATTATATAAGCAATACATGTTCGTGTCGCCACTAGCGTCGCTTAGCAGCGCTGCGCGCTTGTTTCTTTGTTTGATCGATATCGACACATGTAACGGCGACGTTCGTCCGATCGGTTGTATCTTTTGGTTCTCTTGCACACGCTCTGTTTCTTTCTTTGCCTTCACTCGAGTTTCGTCAACAGGTTATGGGCCCAGGACGACGCGAGAATTAACAAAGTGAACGCGAAGTGCCTGAACGCGAAGTGCGTGAACGCGAAGTGCGTGCGTGGATACAAAAAGGGGAATAATAACCGATTCTTCCTTTCGAGAACAATCGAGAACAACGCGAGCGCGGAACAAGATGGCGTCTCAACACACCGTCCGCATCGAGCCGCTCGGAAAAGATAATTATGACACGTGGCGCATACAAATGGAGGCCCTGCTCGTCAAGAGCGATTCGTGGTCCGTCGTGAGCGGAGAAACGGCAAAACCTGAAGCCGTCGAGGGAAATGCGAATACCGCCGCTGCCAGAGCAGCATGGGAGAAAACCGACCGAACTGCGAAGTCTGATATCATCTTAGCAATCAGTCCGTTCGAACTGAAACTCATCAAAGGATGTGTGACGTCACATGCCTTGTGGCAAAAGCTACAGGCGACATATCAGTCGGCAGGACCAGCGCGAAAAGCGTCACTGCTCAAGAAGCTGATACTTCATCGAGTGAGCGACGGGGAAGATATTCGTGATCACATTCGTGATCAGCGCGATTTTTTCGACACCGTCGATAAATTGGGAGAGATGAACATCGAGGTAAATCCAGACTTATTAACGGTCATGCTGTTGTACAGTCTCCCGCCGGCATTCGAGAACTTTCGGTGCGCGATCGAGTCGCGAGACGCGTTGCCGACGCCGGAGGCGTTGCGCATAAAGATCGTCGAGGAAGCCGACGCGCGCAGGGGCGATCTATTTGTCGGTTCTCAAACGCCGAAAGCCCTTGCCGCGAAGATGGCGCGCGCGAAGAGGGGCCAATCCGCGCAGTCGAAACCGAAGACGAAACGGGACGAACGACATAATCCGAAAAGTGCCGATCTCAGCCGAATAAAGTGTTTTCGATGTAAACGCTTCGGGCATAAAGCGATTGACTGTGGAAAGTCGCGCGAGGATGACGAAGTGCCGCAAAAAGTCGAGAGTTTAAGCATGTTCACATCGTTGGATTTTTCGCCACTGCAGAACGCTTTCGAAGTCGAAAACGCGCCGGAACGCGAAAAATGGTGTCTCGATAGTGGCTGTTCCACCCACTTGTGTAGAGACATGCGTGATTTCTTAGAAATCTCGAAGGTTGCACACGGAACGTTGAACCTTGCTACAAAGGCCTCCGCGGAAATCAAGGCTCGCGGAACAATTTCGTTTACGGGCGATGTCAACGGCGTAACAAAACGAGTGAGCGTGAAAGACACATTACACGTTCCGGAGTTAAGAACGAACTTACTCTCAGTCGGAAAAATTACTGACCGTGGATATAAAGTAATTTTCGATAAGCTTACGGCAAAAATCGTGGACAAACGCAATAACAAGACAGTTCTGATCGCGGATCGAAAGAATGAACTTTATTACATCCGCGAGTCAAGGTCTGAGTGTTGCGCGGCGATCAAGGAAAATGAAGATCGAACTTTAAAAACCTGGCATCAAAAGATGGGACATTTAAATGTTCGCGATCTAGTGAAGTGTGTCCGAGCGGGCGACGTTCGAGGTATCGAACTAGACGACGCGACGAGCGATTTAGCGTGCGAGGTTTGTGCTCGCGGAAAGATGACACGCGCTCCCTTTCCGAAAAGGACGGGACGAAAGTCCGAGTTACTGGAAATTGTGCACACCGATATCTGTGGCCCTATGCGAACTGAGTCCATTATTATTCCTCGGATTATTTTCTCTTTCCAAACTTGAAAAAATGGCTCGGTGGTATAAGATTTACCAACAATGAAGAGGTGGAGTCTGCGGTTAATGGCTATTTGAGGAGTTCAACGGTTCTTACTATAAACAGGCCATCGAAGCTATTGAACATCGCTGGGAAAAGTGTATCGAGCTAAAAGGAGAGGACTATGTTGAGAAATAAAGATATTTTTTCCCAAATTTTTTGTGTTTTCTTTGTTAGATCGGGTACTTCTGGGACCACCCTCGTACCTCTCCCCTCTCCCTAGTAGCCTATATCCCACTCCAATGGAATATACAGCAAAACTGCAAGGGTTTAAAAAAGTTCATTTTTCAATACGAAATAATAAATATTTCGGATTTCTAATATTTTTTTCATAATAATAGACAGTACAATAATAATAATAATAGTACCAATAACAATAGTGACTCTGTAAAATTGCTAAAATCATTTAAATACTTTTATATCAAAGAATATACGAAATATTTTGGACATTTAAAAACAAAGCGTCAATAAAGAAATTATTACGTTTATAAAATTTTATTTATTTTATTTTCATTGTAGAGCAGCTAATTTCAATGTTGACATGAATAATGTTTTAATAAGATGTTAATTGCGTTTTATTAATGCGATGCTATGCAGGAAATAGATTTTCTGACGCATTGTTTTGTGTGCATATGTTGTTAATGTGAAAAAAGTAGTTATAACGCATTTTATTAATGTAACACTATGTCAGAAATAGATGTGCTCTTATGTACAGTAAGCCAGTAGCATTGATTATGAATTGTACAGTGGGTTGATACTGTCAACTTTTTAATGGAAATAACGTGCAAGTGCGGTACTTCTTATCAATTAAAATGGATATAATATGCAATTGTGATGCTTATCAATATAAGTTGGAAGTAACGTAAATGCAGTGTTTCTTATCAATTCTTAACAAAGATACTTATTTCAAAAATTAAAAAAGTAGATAAGTTAAAAAATGAGCAAAACAAAGATCTAATTTAAAAATATGCGTATAATATTTCACTTTACATTACAAATTAATATTCGATATTGTATAGATAACATATGGAATGTTTCGACTATACTTCTACTACACTTATAACGATAAGTTTTCATCAGCCAAATTTTGAATCACAAAATTTTAAAATTAATATAAAATATTTAAATGTTGCATGAACTCTAAGAATAAAATTATAAAGTATATATTCATGTCGCAATAAATATTGTATAAAACGTCAAAAAATATTTAAAAATTGCAAAGCATGTAGTCACGTCGCAATAAAAATCATAAATCGTCTAAAGATATCAAGACTATTTCATCGTTGGACAGCGAGAAAGAGCAGAGTCAATTAATGTGGGAGCCTGATTCTAAGTTTAAACCGCCCGCGGCTCAAGAGCAGACAGAGGTAAGAAGTCTGGAGGCAATGGAGACGAAGCGGAAAGAGGGCGCGGAGGAAAAAAGAAAAAAACAAGAGAGGGAGAAGACACACGGCGAGCAGCAAGATGAGCAGCGAGAAGCGCGACGAGAGATACGAGAGATAGGAGATATATGGACATCCATCCCGTGGTTGTATCAATACTGAAATATATATTCTAGATCTATCAAACAACGAGGTGTTATGTGCGTTTTTTTTATAAGCTTTCCACATAAATGGGGGCTCGTCCGGGATAGATAGAAGTTACAGGATCAAGGTTATAAAAAAACGCAAGACGACGAAAATCGACGACGATAGGACGCTATCGAAAAAAGGTACGACGCGAGTAAAGACGACGTATACGAAGACGACGCGTACGACGACGACGCGTGCAACGACGACGCGTAGTAAGACGACGCGCGAAAAGACGACGCGCGGAAAAACGATACGCGAAAAAGACGAAACGAGGAAGGACGACGAAAGATCTTGAAGGACGACGAAAGCATAATCACTGACGTCATGACGACTCTAGGAAATATCGGTAGAGTAGAGAAAAATATTACGAAAGCGCCTGTTAAGGTGGCGAGAATTCTACACCGGATTGTTTACAATCAAGAAGGTGATCGGCGGAATCGCAAACGCTTGAGGCAATTCGAAGGATTCATTTTTGACGCTGATTCAGATGAGTATAAGAATAAAGTATCCTCACTCAGAAGAGATTTTGACGAGAAAGATTTGGCTGCAACGTGTAGTCTCTTATGCCTTGATTATTCAGGTGAAAAGGGAGAGCTAGCAAACAGAATAATAGAAGGATTGCGAGATTTGGCAATAATCGAAGAAGCTGCTGGAAAGGAAGAAGACGAGGATGAAGCTGAAGAAGATGACGAAGAGGAATCTGAGCGTGAAGAGATACAAGAAAAACAGAATGTTATTAGAACTAACACAACAGAATCAGCGGGATATCGATTCTCATTCGGTTTCCGTGATATTGAGAATGCAGTCCGACAGTTTGATGGAGAAAAAAGCTTGCCAGTCCGCAAATGGATAGAAGAATTTGAAGATACGGCAACACTTTTAAAAACTAGTGTTTGGCAAAAAGTCGCTTACCGGTTTGGCTAAACTATACATACAAAGTGAGACAGGTATTACCACCTGGAGGAAATTAAAGAAAGCTCTGATAGAGGAATTCGACGTTAAGATTACAGATGCGGATCTCCACCGACAACTGACTAGGAGAAGACGTATGAAGGAAGAATCTATACAACAATATTTCCTTATAATGAAAGAGATAGCAAGCAAAGGAAATATAAAAGACGACTCATTGATGGAATATGTCATTGACGGAGTAGACGACGAAAGCGTTAATAAATCTATCTTATACGGAGCTGAGACTATTAAGGAATTTAAAATCAAGTTGTGTCATTTTGAGAGAATGAAGGAGAAAACAACGGCGAAAGTGACACGGGATAAAGATCTCAAGAAGTCGAATAAAGATAGCACAACCAGGACAGAACAATTTAAAGACCGAAATAAGACGAATCATTGTTACAATTGTGGTGACACTGACCACAAATCCGCTGAATGTAAAAACAAAAACAAAGGTCGAAAATGCTTTAAGTGTAACAAGTTTGGACATATTTCCAAGGAATGTAATGAGAGACAAACCAAGGACACTACTACTTCTGTTAATAACATACTAGTACAACTGAAGAGGATGAGGATTAAAATAACGATAAATGGTAAAGAGATTGAAGCTCTTGTGGATACAGGATCGCAACCGAACTTGCTCAGAAACGATGTTTATCAAACTATTGGAAAACCAGACCTGAAGAAAGCTGATCTACAACTACACGGGTTTGGGCAAAGCTACACTATACCAAAAGGATATTTTACGACGCAACTCGAAATAGACGGAGATGACTTCGAGACTAAATTCTATGTGGTATCAGATGATGCAATGAAGTTCCCTGCAATGATTGGCAATGATCTTTTGGAAGACGCTGAGTTAATAGTCAATCGGAATGGGGTGCATATAATCAAGTCGAGTCCGAACCAGGAATTGCCTACAGCAATTGTCAACATGGTAGAAAAGTTGGAATTGGACATTGGAGATAACGTCGATGAAGGAACTAAACGGAAAGTTGAAGAAATTGTCAACAAGTACATCCCGAATAAGATTAAGAGTACTGATGTCGAAACGGTTATTACAGTCAAAGATGAAGAACCTGTCTATAGTAGTCCAAGACGAATGTCACCTTCCGAGAAGAAGATACTTGACGAACAAGTTCAGGAATGGATTGAAAAGAAGATAGTCGAACCTTGTGTGTCAGAATATGCAAGTCCAGTGGTAATAGCATGGAAGAAGGATCGATCGCCGAGAGTTTGTATCGATTACCGTCGATTGAATAAGAAGATCTATAAGGACAGATATCCATTGCCCTTGATAGAGGACCTGCTAGATAAATTACGAAGAACAAAAGTGTTTTCAGTCCTTGACTTGAAGAGTGGATTTTTCCATGTGCCGGTGGCACCAGACAGTAGAAAATATACAGCATTTGTGACCTCAAGCGGACAATACTGGTTCCTCAAGACGCCAATGGGATTAAGTATTGCTCCACCTGTTTTTCAACGATATATCAATACGGCTTTTCGTCAGCTGGTTCAACAAGGTACCATTTTAGTTTATATGGACGATATAATCATTCTAGCATTAGATGAGAACGAAGCACTGGAACGACTGCAAATTGTTTTGAAGACTGCCAGCGAGTACGGGTTAGAACTTAATCTAAAAAAATTAAAGCTGTTAAAGAAACGAATTGAGTTCCTAGGTTACATAGTCGAGAATGGGTCAATATCTCCATCGCCTGATAAAACATTAGCCGTGATTAGATTTCCTGAACCGAAAAGTTATAAGCAAGTACAAAGCTTTTTGGGTCTTACTGGATATTTCCGGAAATTCATCCCGAGATATTCGATTCTAGCTAAACCACTTAGCGATCTGCTTAAGAAGGATGTTGATTTCCAATTTGGAAGGGATCAACGGATAGCTTTCAATAAATTAAAAGAACTTCTATCTGAGAAGCCGGTGTTACAGATATATCATCCAGACTACGAAACGGAAGTACATACCGACGCTAGCAAAGATGGATATGGAGCAGTGCTTTTGCAAAAATCGCCGGAAGATGGGAAAATACACCCTGTCTATTACATGAGCAAAAAGACGACCCCAGCTGAATCTAACTATAGCAGCTACGACCTTGAAGTGTTAGCTGTAATAATGGCTCTGAAGAAGTTTCGGGTATATCTGCTCGGAATCAAATTTGATATCATTACCGATTGTTCTGCCTTTCAACGAACCATGGACAAGAAAGACATAATACCACGAATCACCAGATGGGCGTTGATGCTCGAGGAGTTCGAGTATACCATCAAACATCGTTCTGGTACGAGGATGCAACATGTCGACGCTTTAAGCCGTTTTCCGGTAATGTATGCTCTTTCTAACGAACTAACCACTCGAATTAAACGTGCTCAATTAGACGACGAGAAGATTAAAGCTATCATTGAAGTGTTGAAAGAGAAGCCTTATGAAGATTATACTATTATTGACGGAATTTTGTTTAAATTCAGTAAAGGAAATGACCTATTGGTAGTGCCAAAGGGAATGCAAACTGAAATCATCAGGAATAGCCATGAAAGAGGACATTTCTCTGTGAAGAAGACGGAAGAGATAATACGGCAAGACTACTACATATCGAATCTCAACGCTAAGATTATACGAGTTATCGAGAACTGCATTAAGTGCATAATCAACAATAAGAAGGCCGGAAGAAAAGAAGGTTTGTTACATCCGATCTTCAAAGGAAGCTTACCTTTTCAGACGTATCAAGTTGATCATGTGGGTCCTATGGAATCAACGCACAAGGGATATAACCATCTCTTTGTGGTGGTAGACAGCTTTACTAAATTTGTCTGGGTATATCCTGTTAAGTCGACCACCAGCCGGGAAGTAATCAACAAGTTGGAACTACAGAAAACGACATTCGGCAATCCGTCACAGATTGTTGCTGACCGCGGAACCGCTTTTACGTCGCAGGAGTTCAAGGACTATTGCATTTCCGAAAATATTGAATTAAAATTCATCACCACGGGTCTACCCCGAGCAAACGGACAGGTAGAAAGGGTTAACGCAATTATAGTAAACGTTTTAGCCAAGTTATCTACAGACAATCCTACAAAGTGGTATCAGCATGTAGCAGCAGTCCAGAGAGCTATCAACTCTACCTATCAACGAAGCATTAAACGAACCCCATTCGAACTTTTAACCGGAGCATGGATGCGTGACAAGACGGATCTCAAGATAACTGAACTATTACAAAATGAAGTCGTAGATCAATTCGATGCGGAAAGAGATACTATACGTAAGGAGGCTATAGAACAAATCTCTAAACTACAAGACGAAAATCGAAGAAACTTTAACAAACATAGACGTAAAGCTTCTCAACACCGAGTTGGCGACTTAGTTGCCGTAAAACGAACGCAGTTGGGTCCTGGACTCAAGTTAAAGCCCAAATATCTAGGACCCTATCGAATAGCTAAGGTCAAAGCCAACGATACGTATGACGTGATTCGGGACGGAGCTCACGAGGGTTCCAAGAATACCACTACTTGTGCAGAATACCTCAAACGTTGGAGGGACTTTGAGCTATCATCCGAGTCGGATGACTCGCAGGAGGGCCGAGTGTGGGAGCCTGATTCTAAGTTTAAACCGCCCGTGGCTCAAGAGCAGACAGAGGCAAGAAGTCTGGAGACAATGGAGACGAAGCGGAAAGAGGGCGCGGAGGAAAAAAGAAAAAACAAGAGAGGGAGAAGACACACAGCGAGCAGCAAGATGAGCAGCGAGAAGCGCGACGAGAGATACGAGAGATAGGAGATATATGGACATCCATCCCGTGGTTGTATCAATACTGAAATATATATTCTAGATCTATCAAACAACGAGGTGTTATGTGCGTTTTTTTTATAAGCTTTCCACATTAATAAATTATGTGTTAATAAATTATGTGTAGTCAAAGGTTGATTTAAATATATCGCAATATGTATTTGTATAAAAGATAAAATCAATTATAAAAGAATCGTAAAAAAAGATTAAGTGAAATTTAAAAATTATAAATTTACAAGGAATATTCGTTTCTGTTAATGATAAGAATTCATATTATAACGAGCGTCGACAGGCAAATATGATAGATATTATTTATGTTAAATCGATGATACTATATGTTAAAAATAATAAGGTCAAAAACTTTAATACATACGAAGTCTGTTCAAAAAGTATCGTGAATTTTGAATTTCCGCGGGTTACGTATGTTCGATTTTCGATTTTTTGTGGCGTTATGTTGGTACTCATGTCTCTCACTTATGCCGACAAATTCGGCCATTTTGAATGATCAGTTAATTTTTGATAGCTGCTTTACTTGCACGTGTTTTGGCTCGTCTTCGATTTTTACCTATTCCAAAAAATGGATCAAAGAATCTGTATCAAATTTTGTGTGAAAAACAAAATTAAGTGCGCGGACGCATTCCGAATGTTGACTGTGGCATATGGTGAAGCTACCTTGGACCGAAGCAACGTTTATCGGTG
>NW_017305977.1:1137833-1153761 GCF_001594115.1 Trachymyrmex septentrionalis | reverse complement strand
CAAAAAATAATTTTTTGAAGTGCTTCGAGGATTGGAAAAAACGTTGGCACAAGTGTATAATATCTGATGGGGATTACTTTGAAGGGGACAAAATAGATATTCATGAATAAATAAATAATTTTTGAAAAAACACAAAATTCGCGATACTTTTTGAACAGACCTCGTACTTATTTTGAAACTGATTTTAATAAACATATATAAGAATTATTAAGCCTCTCGGTATCTTTTTGTAAATTCCCAGATAGCAAAATGTCTACAGTCTTTTCGCAGCCTGTCAATAGGTTCGAGCAGAAAATGACCGGCAGTCTGCGTCCGTATTTGGCTTGTATTCTGTTAACATCGTTTGTCGACATAAGGTCTGTTTTTTATTGTTGCACTTTCTGAACTGGTACACACAATGCAATAAGTTGAAGTGAAGTAAATATACGTTTGTTTCACTTGAACTTATTGCACTGGTTCCGAGTGCAACAATAAAAAATAGATCTATAATGTGAAGATAAATTATTGGCAGAAACTGAGCAGATCCTGCCGACATTATCTGACGCTTGCAAATTCTCTTACGTTTTTTTTAGCAGTTTATCAACAATATTATGTACATCTATTGTTATTTTGTTGGCATTTTGTTTTCTATTGTTATTTTGTTGGCATAGTGTGTAGCAAACATTTAAAAAAATTTGCTTTCTACAGACTTGGCTATCTGAGTTAATACCTTTTTTTTTGTTCTTTAATGCAAAGCATTTTAGAAATCAATCTTTTAGTATAATTCTGTTCAGAGTCCATGACTTTTATGTAATTTTAACATTATTCCAATTAAAGGAATGATTGAAATTCAGTATATGTTCAGTATATGTTTCTGAGATTACTTTAATGAATCCATTTTAATATTGTTAATAGGTTCTTCGATTCTTGTTTTTAATTGTTTTTTAATTTGGCCAACGTAAGATACATTACAGTCATTGCAATTAATTTTATATACTATTAAATTTCTGTTCTCTATCAATACTCCTTTTGGATCTTGATAATATTATTAAGGCTGTGGTCAAAGTCTCGCTACAAATGCTTTGAAACGTTTAATGAATCAATTAAAAGAAAAAAATTTTACAAACTGATCAATTAAAAAACGCTTCAAAGCATTTGCAACATCGCGTTGACCCTGAGACAATTCATATTTTGTATCCTATCATGAACCATGACCAACTTTTTGTTTGAACATGATGTAACAATGTTAGAAAATTTATCTATAAATGGAATAAAAAAATCTTTTCCTTTGTTCAATCGTGTCTGTGTTATCCACTGTAACATTGTTCAAATTCTGAATTATACTTTTCTTACTAAAGAGCTTTTTTAATTTAATATTAATTTCTCTGAAGATAATTTCTAATGGATATCCATTTTCAAGAAGCAACTTTATACATAATTTTAAATTCCCTTTATGAAATGTAGGATGAGATAATAAAATCGCTCTGTTCAAAACATTGTAAATCATTCCAATCTTGTGACATAAAATGAATAGTTAGAAAAAAACGATAAAAATCTGCCTAAAAAGGTTTTCTTTTGAAACAATTTATAAATATTATGTCATCCTTTACAATTAACAAAAATCTAAAAAGCTTAAAGTGCGATTACATTCGATTAAGATCATTAAACACATTAACAATATTTTGAATCTGATCTAAAATTGCAGCTAAAACAATATCATCCACATATCGATAATTCTAAAAAGATAATTCTAAATTAAGACTATTTAATGCTTTTTCCTCTAAATCTTGCAATATCATGTCAGTAATTGTAAGTGACAATAGTGATCCCATTGTGATACCAAAGATCTGTTTGTATATCTTGTTATTAAATATAACCCAGCAAACGAGAGTGGATTGAAATGGATTAAAATGGATTCAGATTTTCAGAAATACGGATTCATGAATGTTAAAATAAACTCTTTTCAATCCTGAATGCATTTTTATTTATTTATAGGAATTGCATAAAGCACATGTCTATGCCTTTTCAATCCTGAATGCATTTTTATTCATTTATAGGAATTGGATAGAGCATATCTCTATGCCTTTTAATCTAAAAATAATATTAGCATTTTTAAAATAGCATTTTTTATGCATCATGAATACTACTCAATTCGGAATTGTGAATAGAAAGTATAGTTTTTTAATTCAGTTAAATTCAAAAATAATATCAGCAATTTCTGTGCAACGTAAATATTGTTCAATTCAATATTATTTCATATTCTGAATATGAAATGCAATTTTTCAATTTAATTGAATAAAAAAAATTTTTATTTAAAAATGGATCATAAACGCTACTTAAATTATTCAAAATTATAAATAGGAAATTTTTCGTTTTAATCCAACTAAGTTCAAAAAAGTTGTAACGTAAAAATAATTGACTATGTCTTTTGTTTCTCTTTGATTAGAAGTAAAATGAATGATCGAATGTGAATACTTGCAAACCAAGTCGAACATAGAATATTAAGCTAATCACAGAATATTAAGCTAATCACAGCGAGCGACATCGGCCAAGCGAGATTAGATTATCCGACATTTATCCAATGTTGTCTCATAGTAACGTTGTTTATATTTCATTATATCTGTTAAATGATATTTTTATTATATCTATATAATTTCGTGCACTGGTTTAGCTGGTTGTAATTGAAGTAAAAAATGAATAACACATTTATCAATTGAAGAAGTGGTATAGCGAGTAACGTAGAAGACTCATAATCCAGAAGTCCCAAGTTCAAATCCCACTAAGGTGCATTTTTTAATACCAGTTTGAAGTAGTTAATTTCAGATATAATTATTATAAATGTCTTAGGAATAAAATTTGTAACTCTTAAATATGAATTTTTTTTTTTAAATATTAAACTAGTGTCAGCTCGGATCCAATCCATTTCAATTCATTTAATCCATTTTTATGGATTTAAAGTACGCATTAAACAAATTTTAATCTATTTTAATCCATTCTCGTTTGCTGGGAAAATAAGTAGATGTTAATATGAATTCAGTAGTGGAGATGAAGTCGTCATATAGAATTTTAGTATTACATTCAATTTGTCTCCATCTTTTTTCTAAACTTAATATTACAAGATCCAAGGAAATGTTTGTAAACATCGACACTCCCAACAAACGAGAATGGATTGAAATGGATTAAAATAGATTTAGATTTTCACAAATACGGATTCATAAATGTAAAAATGAATCTTTTTTAATCCTTAATGCATTTTTTTTATTCATTTATAGGAATTGTATAGAGCATATCTCTATGTCTTTCAATCTAAAAATAATATTAGCATTTTCTGTGCATCGTGAATACTACTCAATTCAGAAATGTAAATAGGAAGTACAGGTTTTTTTAATTCAGTTAAATTAAAAAATAATATCAGCAATTTCTATGCAACGTGAATACTGCTCAATTCAATATTCTGAATATAAAATGCAGTTTTTCAATCTAATTAAATAAAAAAAATTTTTTTAAATGGACCATAAATGCTACTTAAATTATTTAAAATTATAAGTAGGAAATTTTTTATCTTAATCCAACTAAGTTAAAAAATGTTTGAACGTAAAAATAATTGAGCTGCCCAGCAAACGAGAATGGATTAAAATGGATGGAAATTTTTTTCTATCCGAATGCGTATTTTAAATAGCGAATACTTTTTTGGGGATTCAATTGGACTTAATTAGATTCAATTGGATACAATTCGATTGGAAAACTCCATTTTCTATTCAAAATTTTGAATTGAACAGTATTCACAATGCACAGAAAAAGCTAATATTATTTTTAGATTGAAAGGTATAGAGATATGCTCCATGCAATTTCTATAAATGAATAAAAATGCATTCAGGATTGAAAAGCATTTATTTTAACATTCATAAATCAATATTTCTGAAAATCTAAATCTATTTCAACTTATTTTAATCCATTCTTGTTTGCTAGGTGTTCTTTTGTTTCTCTTTGATTAGAAGTAAGAAATGAACCTGCAAATCTAGTGATTTTGTATTTTTATTTCGTCGTTACAGAATCACGCGAGATGAAAGTGCGAAAAGTGATCTCACTCGAATTACAGAATCGACCCCCTACAGCCTTGAAAAATGGATGTATGTACCCTCAGAAAAGTGGATTTTGCTATGTAGTTTACATCCATTTTGACAGGCAGCAGTAGTGCGCGACAGCATTTTGCGATTATACAGGTCTTGGGCCGTCATGTCCTCTCTCAGGTTTTTCTCTGATTAGACGTAAAATAAGAATAAAAGTACTGAAAAGTGCTAAAAGCATCCAAATCGACTGCAGCCAAGACAAACATGTCATCTTGATCTTAGAGCATACAACAAGGATCTAATTTCCACCGAGAGTTTAAACCGGATCAAAATCCAACTTTTGCCGCGTGGCGGAAGTAGTATTACATCATTTCTAGAAGTTTTGCATGCCCTGCAAACGAGAAAGAATTAAAATGGATTGAAATTTTTTTTTATCCAAATGCGTATTTTAAATAGCGAATATGTTTTTTGGATTTAATTGAATTCAATTGGATTTAATTAGATTCAATTGGATGCAATTGGATTGAAATATTGCATTTCCCATTCAAAATTTTGAATTGAACAGTAATCACAATGCACAGAAAAAGTTAATATTATTTTTGAAAGACTTCGGGCTGGCCCCAATTTTTGGTAAATTTTACCTATGAAGTAAATATGGTAATCCGTGCATGTAATTAGGTAATCTTGCTACTTACCCAACAGGTAAAATTTAAGGTAGAACAACTAAAAGATAGAACAACCGGCCCTAGGAGATATGCTCCATGAAATTCCTATAAATAAATAAAAATGCATTCAAAATTAAAAAGCATTCTGACCATCGTATGGAGAAGAATCACAATTTTAAATGGGATAAAGTAGACATTAGATATAGAATCGTCATACAATAAAATATTAATATCTGAAATAGTAGACATTAAAAAACAAAAACATGGAATAAACAAACAAAATGACATGAAGTCTTTGCCCGAAACGTATTCTAACATTATACATTCTCTTTCTAATATCTTCTTTCCTTCCCCCCCCCCTTTTTACTGTTTTCTCAATTTATGTTTTCATTTTCGACATTGCGTTATTCGACATCGTGGAAGTCAAATGTTCGCTATTCTCGCAAATTTGCTTTAATTATTAGGTCAATTAGAAAGTTCCGTCCGTTTAGCGGCGAGTAGCTGTAGCTAAAACTGTTGATAACTCTAATATCTAAACCAAGCTTAATTTTTTAGTTTTACTATCTGCCAATAAAATTTAGTATACAAAAGTATATGTTTGCTCATCAATAATATTGCTTTTTACTGTATCGAAAATGTCGACATTTGAACGGAATAAGCGTCATTTGCACGAAGTGTTAATCTTTTGCTTCAAATGGAAGAAAACTGTAGCTGAAGCTCATCGAATGCTTGTAGAAGTTTATGATAATAGTGCTCCTTTCGATAAAACATGCAGAGAATAGTTTCGACGCTTTAAAAGTGATTTTGATGTGGACGACCAAGAGCATTTGAAGACGAAGAATTGCAGGATGGTGGATGAAAACCCATATCAAACACAAAAACAACTTGCAGAAGCATTAAATTGTGCTCTGTTATAGGCAACAAAGAAAGGGGTTTTTGCACCGAATTGTGACTGGCGATGAAAAGTGAATTTATTTCGATAACCCCAAACGCGCCGAAAAACCATTTGCGATCCAGGCCAACCATCGACATCGACGCCAGCGGAATATCCACGGAAAGAAGGCAATACTCTGTATTTGGTGGGATCAGAAGGGTCTAGTGTACCACGAGCTGTTGAATTCTGGTCAAACAGTCACAGGGGATCTCTATCGAGAACAAATTATCCGTTTGAGCCGAGCATTGCACGGAAAACGACCAGAATATGAAACGAGACAGCATAAAGAGATTTTGCTTCATGACAACGCTCGGCCTCACGTCACAAAACTTGTCAAGAAAACGTTAGAAGCACTTTCCTGGGAACCCTGCTATCCTATGCGGCTTATTCACCAGACTGTGCCCCTTCCGACTATCACTTGTTTCAATCGATGGCAATCGCACTTGCAGAGGAACACTTCAATTCTTATGAAGACATCGAAAAATGGGTCTCTGAGTGAAAAGCCTCCAAAGATGAGTCATTCTTTCGCCGCGGAATTCACTTACTGCCCGAAAAATGGGAAAAAGTTATCGCTAACGATGGACTATATTTTGATCGAGGTATTTTTTCATTTTATTTTTTAAATAAAACCATACTTTTTGCAAAAAAAACGGACAGAATTTTCTAATTGACCTAATAAAAAACCAATGTGCGATATGGATTACTATCTACTTACGTTGTCTCTTTTTTATTAATGGATCCTCAACATTTTTATGGATATTGACAAGAATATTGTTTTTCTGACTACTTTGAATTCTGATTTAACTGACTCGCAAGACACTACATGATATGAAGAATGTAATACCATAAATATTTTTATAGCGATGTTTGAATATTACCATAATATTGAAAAAGACTCGAGTGGAGTCGAAATGTTTGTTTGTTTGTAATTTTGTAATTATTATACGAATTTTATGATTGAATTTAAATTAAAGTTTGTTACTATATTACTGGCTCTTTGCTCTTCTTTTGCATATATTGTGAAAAGCATTTATTTTAACATTCGTAAATCAATATTTCTGAAAATCTAAATCCATTTAAATTCATTTGAATCCATTCTCGTTTGTTGGTGAGGCCGACTTAAAGACATAGAATTATTGTTAGTACGACTTCCGCAGCGCGGCAAGTGTTGCCGTATTCTGTGTGCGAGAGCCATAAGCATAGTATAAATACATACAGTAAAGACATTGAACTTTTTATGAAATCTCAAATTTTTAGTGCGCATGTGTCGATTTCCAACTAGAAATATGGCTGCCTTCAGTAAGTTGAAATTGCAAGTTAGGTTAGGTTAGATTAGCTGGATCTTTTTCCTATGAAATACAATTAACTCTTTCGCCTAGCCCGCAGGGGGTGGGATCATCTCGGATGCGGTCCGATCTCTTCGGTCGCATCTCGATATGATCCCGCTACGGGTTTAGCGAACCCGCGGTGCCTGAGCTCTAGTAATCCCTTTCCTTGCACCATGGAAGAGACCGAACGTCCGAGATTGCACCCGACTTCTCGGATGTCGAGCTGAGCCCTCTATAAAAGATTCCCCTGTCTCGTGGTAGAGGTGCGCGGCCACGAGATGAATGGGTGATGGGTTAATCATCCAACAGCGGCCAAGTGGGGAGCGCACGAACGCTAGTAACTGTGAAGCTATATAGACGGACTGTGGAAGTATAGACGGACTGTGTAAACTCTGTTAAGTGTGTATGTAGTGTAAATACTATATAAGTGTAAATGTATATAAGTAAATGTATATAAGTGAATGAACCGTTGTTACTGATTTAATGTTAAATTGTGAGGATAGTGCAGTTCTCTGGATCCTGGCTTGTGTTCTCTCTTGTGGCCACTGAGATGGAGGACGGCCGGAGACCTGCGAACAGTGAAGGTCCGACATGGAAACTCCAGGATATGAGTTATCCTTCGGGTTTTGTTTTCTGCTCCCTATCCTGGAGGTGTGCCGAAGGAAGTTTGTCAAGGAGTGGTAAGTACCATTCCACTTCTTAGCGAACATGTTCCATCAAGCGAGTCAATCGAGTGCGCTGTATCGAATGGATGAAAAGGCGGAGGTAGGTCCAACCAACCGACTTTGGTACACATTCGCCTTGCGGCCGTCTGGTGGTGTCGTCCTTGCCGCCGGATGGTCGTCCGCTTAGGCAGTCGCGGATAATGCTAGAGGCGAGTCGGGTGATTGGCCGGCGAGTCACCCGGCTTCTTATCTATCGCCGGCAATATATGCAACATGGACGACACAAAAAAGGAATTGACACGACGGGAATTCGGATGCACGTCACGGTCTCCCGGGGGTAGTGTACCCGCTCCCGGGCGATCGACCCCTACGGGGGAATCATGCGAGGGGCAAGTCGCGGAGTTGCCGGCGGGCTCCGCGGCCGATACGGCTACCGCTGAGGGCATCGTTGATTGGAGTGTGTGCGAGACTCCCGGTCCCATCACGCGTGGGAGGAGTACACTCCTTGAGCGGTATAAGCTCACGGGTATTCTGCCGACGCCTGTTATTGGTGAGTCTTCAAAGTGTCAGGACGATTTAATCGCGGACAGCCAGGACAGTGTTTGTGCTAAGGGGCCCGGGCCCAGAGTCGTATGTAATGTGCGTCTCCCCAGTGAACATAGATTGCGCGTTGTGGATGGTGACATCATACATTCGCCGGTTACAGTTGTCGAGACGTCGGATGCGCCGATGGTGGTCGACAGCCCGGGGAGGGGATTTCTCAATGGACTCGATCTCATCGACGGGTGCGACCGAGGTGATTCGAGGAAAAAAGAGAGGACGCAAGCCGAAGGGGAATAACGTCCCTGGGGCTAGATCCCTGTCTAAAATGAGTGCCACGAGTATGGAAGTCTACGAGGTTGATATGCTGGATCAGTCCGACTTCCGCCAGATCAAAAAGGACGGGCAGGCTGGCAAAAAAAGGAAGATACAGGAGCGTCCTTTAGATGACTCCCTGACCTCGAATCAGAAGTCCGCCGTTGAGAGCGTGACGTATGCGTTTCCTGAGATATCTCCCAGCACCATAATGACGGAGGCTCTGCGAGTTCTGGACGAGGCAAGTAGCGCGCAGCGAGAAACGTCGACGATGAAGGGCGATTTTCGTCGGAAGATCATTGTTGGAGTCGAGGTGGCTAAACAGGCTATTAGCGGCGAGGGTGGCGAACTTGGCCAGGACTCAGGAGCCAGCGAGGACATTGAAGGGACGATGTCACCAGCTTGAGCAAGAAGTGGAAGCACTCAAGATAGAAATGGGGTTAGTCCAGAGAGACAGAGATGGTCTCCGTGAGGAGGTCAAGATCTTGAGGAGGGAGTTTCATGGCTGTCAAGCGACAGGAGGGAGAGAGCTGGGGAGAGTGGGGAAACTGGCCGAGTTTCGTCTCCTCGATCTAGACGAGTCGGTGACGGCCGAGGAGATAAGGGCGGCTGTTGCGGCACGTGGAAAGGCGCTACCGAACGACGTTCGCGTTGGCCCACTGAGGCCCGGTAGCGGCGGCCTAAACAAACTGCGTGGTTGTAGTGCCCTGAGACTTGCGCGGATCTGTTGCAAAGGGACGGAGGACTTTGTGTGGATTGGTCGCGAGTGCGATTGGTACCGCTGGCCAAACGAAAGTTGCAGTGCTACCGTTGTTTCGCGGTCGGACATACGAGAGCCAACTGTAGGAGCACTGTAGACAGGAGTAGCGGGTGCTTCAACTGCGGTGAGGAGGGGCACACGGCCGTTCGTTGTCGGGCTTCGCCTCACTGTCCCGTCTGCGCGGCTAGAAACCTCCCGGCTGGGCATAGGACTGGAGCGGAAAGGTGTATTCCCTACAACAGTCCGGTGCGTGTGACCGTGGCTGCTGGGTCGGGTGACAAGGACAAGGACGTGGTGCGTAACGAACATGTAGAGCCGAGTGTTCCTGCGGCGGAAAGTGTTCCCCCTGTGGAGGAGGGGATATCGATGGACACGTCCAATGGCTAGCATTGGACAAATAAATGTGAACAGATCAAGACCTGCGCAGGACTTAATCGCGCGGGTGTGCGTGGAGGAGAGACTCGGTCTCGTGGCGGTTTCGGAGCCGCATTCGATCCGTGGCGGATGTTGGCTCTTCTCTTCGGATGTTCCGCCGATGGCTGCGCTGGCTTGGCAGTATTCGAATGTGCCATGTTCTCCTCTTTTCACGGGAGGGGGTTTTGTCGCGGTGGAGTGGGGAGAATTAGTGGTTTTTAGTTGCTACTTCTCCCCCAATCTGCCGGATGCCGAGTTCGGGAGAGGTCTGTGTGATCTTGGCGCGCGTGTACAGTCGTGTGATCGCAGACCTCTACTCGTGCTCGGTGACTTTAATGCTCGGTCTCCTGCTTGGGATCGGGGGGAACCCAATCGCAGAGGGAGAACTCTAGCCCGTTGGGCGGCTGGCCTGGATATGATCCTTCTTAACGAAGGGTTTGTGCCTACGTGCGTGCATCCGAGGGATATGATATGTGGCCGAAGCCGATAATAAAATTAAGTTTTTCTAAAAAATTAAATCAAATTTTTTCGGAGGCGCTATATTGTGTAGACTGTTATATTTGTATACTATATTGATAAAGTATTCTCATAATAAAGTATGCATTTGTGTATATTATTATTGCAACTTTTCATTTAATTTTTATATATTTAATCAATTATTATTTTTGATTTATTTATTAATATTGTTATTATTATTATTATTAATGTGAATATTATTCGAACGAGTTCGTTAACATTATATTATTATATAATTCTGATTTAAAAATATAAGAGTACTTGCTATAAACAATTTTCATGACACAATCGAATTATGTCCTTTTTTTTAGAAAAATCATTCTGTAGCTTTATAAAAACTCAAATTTATAAGCGCCTTTCCAATCCACAACATGCAGCGAGTCAGGTGACCTAGGACCCACTACATCAAAGGTGCCGATTCTCAATGTCCATACTATATGTACTTATACTGTACCGTAAGTGTAATAGGCCTTCTACAATGAGCCATAAGTCATAAATCAGAAGTCAGAAACTAAAAATTAATTTCTGTGATTGGTTTATTTCTAACTTATGACTTATAATTTATGATCTATGGCTTATTGTAGAAGGCCCATAAGTTGTAAGCAATAAGAACATATCCCCATTACTTTTATCTGACATTTTGAGGTGCGTTCCCTTGAAACTTGATTCTGTCAACTCCAAGTATCTTTTATCTTTATTCAGTATTCGGTGACCAATAAGGATAAACTAATACTCGAGTTGACAGAGTTGAATTTTTGAACGCAATCTTGAAGGCATGATCAGATCACAGTATAAGAATATATAAGGTGCATTCGGCATTGCAAATCGGAGATATCCGTTTGCTCTTTTACTTCAAAAATCATTCGGCAACTCGTATCTTTTTGCTACATGTCATCTTATCTGTGTTCGGCATTAACATTTCTAGAACTAATCGAGCTGCTCGATCCACTCCGGATTCAAAGATCGAGCTCGCAAAGCTAATACATATTTTTACGCCTAAATTAAATTCATAACCTGTATATTTATGATAATGTATCCAATTGATTTGTTAACACACAACGTACATTCATCTCTTTTAATACTTCTATTTTACAAATAGTGTATTTGAACTGTTATAATATCTGAGTCTACAAATGCTCAAACAAATGCTATCAAATAGAAATTGATGGAGTACATTATGTACACAATAATGAGGAAAGTAAGTTTTTAATTCTTTTCCTCTTTCTAAATTTGAAGTTACGTATTCGAAAACAAAGAAATTGCTAATTAATTTTTAAATCAAAGCTTATGTTGCACATATAGTATAAAATAAAATCAAACTGTATTAATATATTAAAGACTCTAATATAAATCAAGTGATATAACTTATAAATTGCTGAAATTTATTTTGCAATGTAGTATTTTCTTTTAAGAAAACACATCTTGCATATGAGTCTGCTACATTTATATGTAACGATCTATTTTTAGTATATAAGACTATTATCAGTTTCTAGAAAAGCGAAAGAGAAAAATGTTCAATTAATGAGATATTTTTTATTTATTAATAAAAATAAACAATTTCATTTTATAATCTAACCTTAAAGAATAGTTTACAACTTTGAAACGTTTGGAATTAATTTTTGGCACTCGGATTGCTCGAAAATTACGATCAAGTTCGCCATCTGCTCGCATCTCAAATTTATATTGCTGAACGCACCTACAGTGGGGACAAGCAGCGTCGATACCTTTGATCTTTTTTAGGGCTACTTTCATCAAGCTCCTATTAACTTAATAGGCCTAGTAACTTTGCAGGATTCCTGATGATCGGAGAAAAAAATGTGAAATGAACTGAAGAGTTAAACTGATGTTTCACTAATTATAATTAACTATAATTTTACATATATATATTGAACACAAAAATAGGTTATTAACAAACAGCTACCAGAGAGAAACCTTGTTACATAAGTTAGTATTACAAATCTATATTTATATAGATTTTTCTTTTTGCATTTTTTCTCCGACATCAGCTTCAGTTGAAATCCTACAAAATTACTAGGGCTACGTTCCAAAACTTCCTTTTGGAAAAATTTTACTCGAAATATATAGTACACGTAACGTATACTACAGCATATACAGGGTGTCCCATTCATCACCGGTCGATTTAAATTTCGCGCTATTTTTAAAACGATGCCGAATCTAAGATCGTGATATGCCTGAATAATTTGCACGTGTTCTTTCACTGTGTACTTTTCCATGATTAATTTCCCATCTGTCTAGATGACATATGTGAAGTTTGAGGTTAATCGGTTTGACGTTTTAAAAATAGCGCGAAATTCAAATCGACCGGTGATGAATAGGACACCCTGTAGAGTAAAATCTTTCTCGGAGAGAAAGTTTTGGAAAGTAGCCTTGGCTGTTAAGTTAATTGGAGCTTAGTGAAAGTGGCCCTTAGATGAGTTTTCAGGATCCGCCATGTTTTTGGTGACTAAATATCGTATCAATAGTATTAGGAACCACCGCCTATACTCAACAGAAAAAAGGAGATAAAAAATCTTAACTTTTCAAAATCTTCCATCAAATTGGTGATTAGTCAAATACATCCATGCATAGTCACGTTGCTTCATAAAATTAATTGCTGTAATCAGTTATTCAGAAGACATGTAAGTGTTTCGTCGCTAAGCAAGTGCAGCTATGTCATGGCGCGATTGCAATAACGGAGAAACTGGAGTTTCTGTTTTGATCGAGATTGATGTCACCAAAAACATGGCCGCTAATGATGCGCAAGCAAATATGCGCGGCTGAATGGAAACCGGGATCTTGTCACTACTGTACATACTGTATATCTTTATACTGTGGTCAGACTCTGTTTTTCTAGGGATTCTAAGCAATCATGGTAGTAGGATTAGTAGGTAGTAAATGGTATTAAAAGCGTAATGAAACGATCTGTCTCACATTTTTATTTCTCTTTACTTCAAATTGTTATTCTTATCTTCGTCTCTGTCTATCTTCACCGTCTCAAATCGCACAATCGAGATAGAGCATAATATACTGTAATGTATGTACAGGAGTGATTGTCATTGATCAAAAGTTTAGTATGGCGCGTCCTAAACACAGAACGAGTGCAGACCTATGTGCTGACTGCGGGACACTTGGTGAGCGCAGCATCATCTTTTCAATCATTTTTGTTACAATGATTCGACTCTGCTCGGCCACGTATGGCTTCAGTGGGATCGCGTCATTCTTATAACATAATCAGATAAACATGAGGCGAATACACATGTCTCGTAATTTGCTTTCAGTATTCTGACCATTGCAATTAAGATAAACTTAAATTTTTCTTTATATATTATAAATTTGCAAAAAAAAACTCTCATTTAATTATGAGAACATCATCTATCTCTGTTATTGCGCTGTTTCCAGAGCCAGGATGGGCATCAATAAATAGAGCTATTTTATTATGTGACGATTGTTGTGGGATTCATCGTAGTTTAGGGCGTCATGTGTCACATATCAAGTCGTTACACAAGAGCGTTTGGAATACATATCTATTGAACGTTAGTATACATTAGCTATTGTTATGTAGAGAGATGCTCTCTTATTGAAATTTTTACATGTGTATAAATCACTTTTAAAATAACTGAATAAATATTTAGATGGTGCATACATTGAGTGATAACGGAGCCAACAGTATTTGGGAACATTCCTTGCTAGATCCCGGCAACTCCAAGATTAATAGACGAAAACCACAGCCCAAGGATCCTTTACAGTTAGTATTTCATTATATACAATACACAATTTTATTTTGTTGCTGAATATATAATTTTCATTAACAGATACTTATTGATATTTTTAGAATGAATTTAAATAGAAATTGTTAGTTATTTGTTAGTTTTGTAATTATATATATATATATATAATTTATTCTGAACAATATAGGGACAAGGCTTTTGTGCATTTTCTCAATGTATAACTATTTCTTATTTTATTATTTGCTTATAGTCCAGTAAAAGCAGATTTTATTAAAGCTAAACATCAACACTTGGCTTTCATATTACGGCCAAGTAAGGAGGAATGTTGTACTGAGGAGGAACTCGATAGACAGTTACATAGTAGCGTTCGTACAAGTAATTTAGAAACTTCATTAAGACTGTTGGCGCAGGGAGCTAATCCCAATTATTTTTACAAGGTATATCTTATAATAATAATTTATATATATTCAAGTATAATAGACACCAATGTATTACATATAATTGCTGTATTGTGAGAAGATGTTTTTACTAAATTATACATGGTTGTATAGGAGAAAGGAACCACACCCTTACACGTGGCAGCTCGTGCCGGACAAGTTCTCCAAGTAGAACTTTTAGTAGTTAATGGTGCAAACCCAAGTGTAGTTGATTTAAATGGGCAAACAGCTGCTGATATTGCCAAGTAAGTATAGATAATAATATCATCATCTATGAAGAATATTTTAATATTTATTTTAAGTATCCTTTCTACCATTTCAGAATGGCAGGACATATGGATTTATCTGAACGTATAATTGAATGTATGTATGAAGTAACAGATAGATTGACATATCATATATGTTCTCGTAAGCCAAATCATCGAAGAGATCAACATCTCATTAGCTCTGATTTGTCTCCTTTTTTGGATAAAAACGAGTTAGTTCTGGAAGGAAGAAACAGATTACAAACGGTATATATATATAGACAATCATATGTTTTATTATTTATTTTTATTCTATGTTCTCATAAAATTTATTTATTTTTTTAGTTACCAAATCATTTGCTAGAGGAGTTAGCTATGGATATTTACGATGAGGTGGATCGCCGGGAAACAGAAGCCAGTGAGTATCGCTTTTCTTTTATCTATTATAAATTTGATTAAATATGCTATAATTGCGAATAGAGTTTTGTTACTAATTTAGACAATTAATGATACATTTCTTTGTCGTGCTATTCCTTTGGAAGGGTGAGTAAACATTTAAACTTCAGCAAAAATTTAGTAATATGTTGTACAAGGTAAGCAATAACTGAAATAATGCTCAGACAAGTAGATTTTCATATTTTATGCATAGTTTGGTTTTCAACCGCATCTCTCCCGGAGAAATGTACCGTTCCATTTCTGCCAGTTAATCCACAATTGTCATCTACTAGAAACCAAGGGAGACAAAAATTAGCGAGATTCACGCCGAAGGAATTCACTACTCTTATCGTAGATTTACTGGTTGAAGCAGGTCGGAGACATACGCTTGCTAACAATGCACTTCAAAGTAATATCACCAAATTAACTAAAGCAGTTATTTTATGAGAGTACTTTATACATTTATTATATTTTTATATCTTCTGTACTTTTTTTAGATCCCGCAGTATCTATGCTTCGTAAAGAGCAACTTGGTAAGCATGGATCGCAAGTGTCTGACGATGAACCTTTGTATGACAGTGTTGCGTCTGACGATGACTATGCTGCTCTAACATCTACAGATAATACTTCATCTGACATTTCAAACCAGCTGAAAACTAATAATGAGGTAAGTTATTTATCAGGTAATTAATGACTCTAAATATAAATGAATTATTAACAAACATGATTATATTCATCCTTAGAATAACAATACAAAATATTAGACATTTTTGTATAGAAATAGATGTTTTATTTTTTCAAACTACTACAAACTAAGATATATATATATGTATATATATATATATATACACACATACATACATGCATATATATATATATATATATATATATATATAT
>NW_017305977.1:1126653-1127449 GCF_001594115.1 Trachymyrmex septentrionalis | reverse complement strand
CACACATACATACATGCATATATATATATATATATATATATATATATATATAAGTATATATAGTTTCACAAATTTACTTTTCTTTAACTCGCATCAGTAGAAATGCAAAAAAATATATAAATTTACCAAACTTGGTATTGGTTATATTTACCTGTTTGTGGTAAAATATTAATTAAAGGTACCAACACTATTAACAAAAAGAGGAGTAAGGAATTGGCTGAGCACATGGCTTTTCTGTAGGCGATGTTACTAGGCAAGTGCACGGATCTATTTGTGCATGTGCAATCATTGCCAAAGTGTAAATTTTGATCATTATAAAAGATTAATTGGACTGACTGATTCATATAACGATTCGCGCAATCTAAACGCCATGATTTAACACAACAGTACAATGATTATATATTAGGTTGTTCAGAAAGTAATTTCGTTTTTTCTTATGAAAATGAAAGACGATTTTCAATCAGACGCGTTTCAAATGATCATGAACGGTCGAATTCGATAAATTTAATCTCTCGGCGATCTCACGAGTTGTTATTCGCCGGTTTGGATCAATTAATGCCTTTATTGTGTCTTCATCAGCTTCAACTGGCCTTCCAGAACGTGGTGCATCTTCAACATCAAAATTGCCGGATCGAAATTTTGCAAATTAGTTTTGGCACTGGTGTTCTGTCAATACACCTTCTCCATACACATCGGATAATTTTTTTCTTGCTTGAACAGCATTTTTACCTTTTCGATAGTAAAAAAGTAAAATATGCCGAAAATGCTGCTTTTCACTTTCATATTTGATAGGGCA
>NW_017305977.1:1082874-1126430 GCF_001594115.1 Trachymyrmex septentrionalis | reverse complement strand
TATATAATATATATATACATTAATTTGTAAAAATTTATTTGTGTGATCATTATAATAACGTGTTTTATACTTGTTGCAGTATGTTAATTTAAAGCAAAGATTATTATTGTATTATTGTTTCAGGAAACATTTACACCAATCGCTAAAGGTCTTCCGTCTATGGTAGAAGTTTTAAAAAAACAATTGACTTTATCCGAATCTACCGTACGAGATCTTCGTGAGCAGATACACACCCTGCAAACTGCCATTGAGCAACTCACTCAAGAGAACAACGAGTTAAAGCATATGCTACAAGTAATTATTATAAAATTTTATTGGAGATAATGTTATTTATTTTATAATACATCAATCGTATAATAAATGCTGTAAATAAAAATTTGATTAATCTAGATCAAAGGTTCTAGTGATGGAAACATGAATGGGCATGTTGTTGGAGAACAGGAACCTGAATTAGAGCCAGTGCATGATATCAAAACGTCTACTATACGTGGAAATCAACGACCGGCATCTATGTATGAGACTAGAGAAGGTCTACGAAAACCAGCATGGTCAACAACCATTTGTCAAGTAATTATCTTTTTTTTTTTGAACAAGTTGACAAAGTATCCAATTTTTTTAAATAAGAAGAATCCTATATTTGGTCGAAACGGATCTTAGTGCTTAAATATATTTTTTTTGTGAATTTATATATATTCTGATTCTACATATTGCGCACCGAAATGTTTCCCTGAACCTAAATAGAGTGTCCTCTATCCGGAAAAACCTGGAAAACTTGGAATTTTCAGGAAATTTTGTTGAAATTGACAAGGACAATTTTTCAAATTCTATTTTTAAATTTAAATTCTATTTTGTTTGACTAGATCCCCATGGTGGGTTATTTCTTAAGAAATGTTATGCCCCGGGAGTACCATAAGTCACATACAAAATAGTGGGATTATGCAAGAAATAACATGACTAAAGTTCCAAGTATTTTTAATTAATTTACACATTCTTAGCATAGTCACTAATACAATATAATTATAACTAATAATTATTAAATAATAAAATTATAAGAAAGTTATAAGAAAACAAATTTTCTTTATAGGCTTTTTTTTTAGAAGACACTTTCTTAGAATCCGGTCAGATATCCGGAAAATGTCGGATATTCGACTCGAAGAAATTGCTTTCTCGGATATCCGTTCGGATACCGGATATCCGATATTCTGTCTGGATATCTGGTATCCAGTAATTTTACGATCTGATGTATCCCTACTTTCTGTATTGTTCCGTTTCATCATGAATATTTAATGTATGATCCATGGTACCCCAATTATGCATTTAATAATGGAAAACTATAAAAAATAAATATTAGATTATTACTTGTAGTGAATTGAGAAAAGATGCGCAGAAACTTGCACCTTATCTTCATATATGTATCTTCTATTACAAAAACAATATTAAAACATTTTTATAGCGGTTAAAAAGTTACTATTGTACCATGAAAACCATTAATGATCGATGCTTTTCGATACAATGGAATTTAATCACTGCCACCTAGATAAAAAGTATGGGCAACAAAGTAACAATCGTATTGTATCAGTAGTATTAATTTAAACATTTTAGATTATGTTAAACAATCGATGATCCATGATATCCCGATTTCCCCTATATAATTTTTGAACTATTTGTTGGAATGTTTCTAATGTACAATGTCTCTAATCTTACCTGGAATTTCGAATAAAATTCATAGAAAAACCTGGAATTCTCAGGGAATGTTTCTATAAGATTTGAGTATCCACTCTGTAATAAAATGCATTTATAAGTAGAACCAGAATAGTAATATCACTTATTAAACAAAATGGTTGGATATAACAGGGCAATAGGAGTCAAGCACAGTAATTCTTGTGCAAATCAATACGGTTAATAAAACAACTTTATTAATCGCTTACATGTTTCGGCTCAGTTTTGAGCCATCATCAGAGACAATATGATATAATTACAAAAAATTTTTTTACAAACTAATTTATTTCAGTGAGCCACCTCTATCTATTAACGGAAACTATAATACAAAAACGAACTAATAACAATCTAAAAATCAAAACTAAATCTTTCTGATTGAATCAGTGTACATTCTTTGTTACATTACAATTGAATTATTAAAGATTCAGGTTTGGTTTTAATGTCCGTCTGGACTATAATTAATATCAGTTTTTTCCCTTCTTTCCTTTCCTTTGTGATTAACATTTTAGGTGTATTAAAAATTATTCATTAATTTCAACATAATTGACACTGATTCGCTGAATGGTCAAAGACTGGTTTTTAACTAAACCAATAGAATTTAAGTTTGCGATATGGTGAATTTTTGTTTTAGTGAGCTACCTTCTATTATTTTATAATAAGTCGTTTTTGCTTCCAACAAATTTACCTTTTAATAATTTTAATATATTTATAAAATTATTTAATTAATATTTATTTAATATATTAATAAAGTTGTTTTGTTAACCGTATTGGTTTGCACAAGAATTATCGTGCTTGACTCCTATTGCCCTGTTATGTCCAACCATTTTGTATCATTACGGAGTCTTTAGGAATTAATTTATATTTAATATCACTTATTAAATTGTACAAGCGATTCAATAATCTTTTGATGCTAATAAGCATCTTTTAAGAATATTAATTGTCATACGTTGATGATCTAAAAACTGCGAATAATTTATTGCGAAAAATATTATCTCGACCGGGATCAAATTGGTATAGACAGTAATGACTTGAAAAAGCTTGTGAAGTGAAAATAGACTATGCATGCGCATTGAATAAAAATTAGTAAACGCACTTTACGTGTCTTTTATGTCCATTTACTGGCTGTCAAGGGAGATAAGGATGGTATTCATTCATTTTTACAAGTGTTTTAAAGCGATCCATTTGATCTCCATCATTTGATCATCCAAATTTTCTTTATTTACAAATGGCATACAAGAAAAATCAACGTGTTACTTATGACACATTTTTCGCTTATGACGTTAAGATTCAATGTGACTGGAGCGAGTACTTAGAAGCTTTAAATTATCGAGGCTTATTATATCTATCTACTGTATATCTATCTACTTGTATTGTTTCATTTAGACAAAACGCGACACTGAAGTATTATCACGAAATAACACGCAAAGTTTGTGGGAATGTGGCCTACCTAATCTGCCACCCAGTGAAGAAGTAACTCGGCGGACAGAACAAGTTACTAGGCGAATTCAAGAGCTATGGATGGCTATGCAAGATCCAAGCCAACGGGAAGCCTTCGTTCCTTGCGCTGAGAGAATACGTGTTGCTGTGGCCGAATTAACAGCTATATTTCCTCAGGTAAAATTATTGTTTATTCTTTTATTTGTCCTTCTCTTTCACTAGAGGCAGTCTCTACTGTATCTGTTGTAGAATCCAATTGAGGAGAATATCAGGTCTGCCTTACGCCAGTTAAATGGCAATACCGGAAGACTTCAAGCAGAATGTTCCGGTCTTCAAAGATGCACCAGTGATGCCGAGCATATGGATCGTTGTTTGCAACAAGTACGTTCATGTGCTTACGATATTGCCAAAGCAACTAAACTACTCGTCACGCAATTTCAAATGTAGATTCTTTCAATGTCACAGAAAAGTTTACAGAAGTATTAAGGAGTGCCTTTATTTCTTACTGAGTCTATTAGATGTTCTTTCTTTTTGAATCTCTCTTATCCCTAATGGGGGAGGGATATTTGGTCTGAAATTTCCTTAATTGGTATCCGTGGGACTAATGTACTTTAAATTAATATATTGTTTAAAATTAATGTAATTGAACAATTGTTTCTTTATTTTGAAAGTTAAAATCCGTGGAATAAGATTATGTAACTTAAAATTATGTAATTTATAAATTGTGAAAAATATTTGTTATTACAACGATTTTTCACAATGTAGTTGAAGAAAGTATCCAAGTCTATTAGATTCGCAAATATCAATTAGAGTATCGATAGTTATGGCAAAAACGCTTTATATAAATTTATTTTGCAACAATAATTCATTCATTCATCGTTCTTTTGTTAAGTTTAGTAAATACTAAGCGAAATAATTTTTTCTTTTATTATTATTATTAGATTATTAGAGAGAGAGAGGGGGGAGAGAGGGGGAAGGAGAGAGGGAGGGGGTTGAGAAGAAAGGAGAGAGAAAGAGAATTATTAAAAATATACTTAAAAATTATTTAAACAATTATGATTGAATACCATCTAACATAGATTTGAAAACATGACATTGTTTGAATATATACAGGGTGTTTGATAAATCTTTTGCACGGGAGCAAAATGGATTAAACTGAGAAGAAAAGGCCTCTACCATTTTGCAATTTTCTCAATAGTTAATAAGATATTATTGCTAAAGATTGCTGAAAATTGGTCTTCAATAATTTTTTACTCAAATCAATGACTCGGACCGAAATGAAATTTTGGTCCGTTTACGGTCACGATCAGAGGCTATATCCAATTTTTGGTTTCGGTTCTGGTTTCGGTCTTTTTCGGTTCCGGATCGAAAAAGTCCGAAATTCAAGTTTCGGTTCTTTTATCGATAACGGTGACCATAACCATTTGGATTTAAGTTTTTTTTTGGTTACGGTATATGATTATCTACTATAGGGAAAGGTAATACACCAAGCATAAATTGCATATTTAAGGAAATTCATGTTTAGTTTCAGACAATATTGAATTGGAGATATGTAAGTGTTAAGCAGTGTAAGACTCGTTTCTACTAATGCAGTTTAACTTTAATCTCAGTTAAACTTAGAGCCTTAGCAGAAGGCTGATTTATAATTTTAACCTGCAAAAAGCGTTGTTGTTCTTACATATATTGATTATTGCGAAAAATATTACTAAGGTCTCGGTGGTCTAATGGCTCAGGACGCTCGTACGGAATACAAGAGATCCGGGTTCAAGTCCCGGTCGAGGTAATATTTTTCGCAATAAATTTATTTTAAATTTTTCAGCACATTGACATCCTTATAATATGATATCGGATTGAAGATTTAGAATTTACTTGTCAATTTAATTTAACTTGTGATATTATTGCAGTAGTTTAATTGCGTTTGATGAAGTCCGGAAAAGTTTCGGCGCGCAGTTTTGAATAACTACAATATGGTATATGTGCATGTACATATATAGGATATAGATAATTCACTGTGAATTATTTGGGCATTTGGAAGATTTAACTTTGACCGTCATAGGCTTGAATATGCTTATACTTGAGTGCTTAAGATAGTTCTTGTGCATTACTAAAAACATGAGACTTAGGCTTAGTTTCACAACTCACGGTTAACTCTTAATCAAGATTCAACTTATTCTTTATTTCTTTCCAATTCTAGAGTCTTAATTATAAAATACTGTCTTAAGATTATAAGTCAGCCTTTCTGCTAAGACCCTTACTTTTTATCTTTTTCTAATTCTTAAAACTAGAAAAAGATGAAGAGTTAGTTGAACCGAGATTGAAGTTAAACTGCATTGGTAGAAACGGGCATAAGCTCTAACTCTAAACTAGTGTAAAATAAATAGATCATTTTTTTTTCTTTGCTACTGTTTCACTTTTATCATTTTCTGCGACGTCATCTACGTCGACTACGTTAGCGATTTGTAGCGTCGCCATGATCATTTACAGCATTTTGATAATTTTCTAAATAAAATAATATATTATTCTTACGTAAATTATCATAATCAAGTAAGAAAGTAAGAAAGTAACACTTCATGGAACACATCCTGTAATATTGCTACAATACTTAAAATCCTTTTCTTTTTTAAGATTCTCCTAAGTAGTCGCTGTGGCAGTAGCAGCATTGGATCATGACGTCATAAATGAGAAATGGTTAAAGTTTCTTGCATAACATTTATAAATAAAGAGAATTTAGGTAAAATCAAATAATGAGATTGCTTTAAAACACTTGTAAAAATCGGCGAAGACTATCCTTACTTCTCCCTTGATCCCTTCTGTCAGTAAATAATGGCAAAAAAAACGTGAAATGAAAATAGGCTACGCATACGCATTGAATAAATTTTGATGAATTTCTCGGTCTTCTCGTATTTTTTACAATTATTTATTGACTGTCATGGAAGTTAAGAACAGTCTTCATCCATTTTTACAAGTGTTGCAAGAACCGACTAACTACAGGCGAGCATTCCTCTCTCTTTAGACTGTAAAAGGGGAACGCATCGTTCCTGTTGTTCACCATAACCGATGTTCCGTAGGGATATGTATGATTACATCATGGGGATATGTATGATTACATCATGGGGATATGTATGATTACATCATGGGGATATGTATGATTATGTTACATCATTGGGATATGTATGTTTGGTAGCTGTAGATTGTAGTCGACGATCATACATATCGAAGAGGTTAAAAAATCCGAACCGAAAATTGAACTAAAACCTAATCGAAAAACATTTTCGGTCCGATTATGGTTTTGGTCTATTAACCTGCACAGCATTTCGATCCGGTTATCAGTTTCGGTCCGACAAAAATAACAGTTACGATCCGGTCCGAGTTTCTGCACTCAAATACTATCAATTTTACAGAAAAACTGCAAGAGACAAAAATTATTTATTTTCTTCTCATAAAGTTCTGAGAATTTTTTCAGAATTTTTTCAGAATTTTTTAATACCGCATTTTCTTATGTTGGTAAAAATAAGAAAATGCAGTACTAAAAAGTTGAAAACATTCTGAAAAAATTCTTAGATTTCTTCTAGTTAGTTTTTCTGTAAAGTTGATAGTATTTGAGTAAAAAATTATTCAAGACCAATATTCGGCAATTTTTGTTAGAGGAACGGGACGGAAATCAAGTATAATAGAACTAAAATGCTGATAAATATTTGTTTAATAGCTTCGTACAGAAGGTCTACACTTTGGCTGCGAAAGATATACATAAGTAATAACGCGCGTATAGAGATGTATAAAAAGAAGAAGAAATGATGAAAAGTAAACGACTGAGGGCGTTGCCACGCCATCCTTTACATGCGGATCGCTCTGTCAATCTACTACTAATAATTTTTAGTAATTAATAATATCTTGTTAATTATTGCGAAAATTGCAAAATGGTAGAGAATTTTCGACTCAGTTAGTCGAAAGTAGCTAGTAACTTAGTTAAAGTAGTAGTAACTTAGTTCGCTATATTTTACGGCATGCCCTGTATATACATATATATATGTGTGTAAATATTAGATTAATCGGAAAGTTCTGTCCATCTAACGGCGAGCTCTAGCTGGAACTGTCGATAACTCTAATGTCTAAACCAATTAATTTTTTAGTTTTACCATCTGTCAATAAAATTCAGTATATAAAAGTGTACATTTGCATCAATAACATTTTACTGCATCGAAAATGTTGACATTTGAGCCAAATAAGCGTCATTTGCGTGAAATGTTAATCTTTTGCTTCAAATGGAAGAAAACTGCAGCTGAAGCTCATCGAATGCTTGTAGAAGTTTATGGTAGTGCTTCTTCCGATAAAACATGCAGAGAATGATTTCGACGCTTTAAAAGTGATGATTTTGATGTGAAAGATAAAGAGCGTTTTGGACAGCCAACAGCATTTGAAGACGAAGAATTGCAAGCATTAGTGGATGAAGACCCATGTCAAATGCAAAGACAACTTGCAGAAGCATTAAATTGTGCTCAATCTGTTATTTCCGATCGTTTGAAAGCCTTGGGAAAGGTTTACAAGGAAGGAAAATGAGTCCCATATGAACTGAAGCCAAGAGACATTGAAAGGCGAAAAACCATCTGCGAAATTCTGTTTGCTAAGCAACAAAGAAAGGGGTTTTTGCACCGAATTGTGACTGGCGAAAAGTGGATCTATTTCGACCCCAAATGCCGAAAAATCATTTGCGATCCAGGTCAACCATCGACGCCAACGGAATATCCACGGAAAGAAGGCAATACTCTGTATTTGGTGGGATCAGAAGGGTGTAGTGTACCACGAGCTGTTGAATTCTGGTCAAACAGTCACAGGGGATCTGTACCGAGAACAAATTATCCGTTTGAGCCGAGCATTGCACGGAAAACGACCAGAATATGAAACGAGACAGCATAAAGTGATTTTGCTTCATGACAATGCTCGGCCTCACGTCACAAAACTTGTCAAGAAAACGTTAGAAGCACTTCCCGGGGAAGTGCTACCCCATGCGGCTTATTCACCAGACTGTGCCCCTTCCGACTATCACTTGTTTCAATCGATGGCACACGCACTTGCAGAGGAACACTTTAATTCTTATGTCGAAAAATATGTCTCTGAGTGAATAGCCTCCAAAGATGAGTCATTCTTTCGCCGCGGAATTCGCTTACTGCCCGAAAGATGGGAAAAAGTCATCGCTAACGATGGATAATATTTTGATTGAGGTACTTTTTCATTTTGTTTTTTAAATAAATCCATATTTTTTGCAAAAAAACAGACGGAACTTTCCGATTAACCTTTATATATATATATATAATTTTGTAGTAATATATGATTTAATACCTAACAAAGACTGAATAGCGACAAACCAATGAATTCTACATGTGTGCAAGTTAAATTTATAAGTTTCGTTTAATAAGTCTTGCTCAAGCAAAGGACCCCGCATCAATCTTATGGAAAATGTCTTTCTGAGGATTTGGTTAATTTTTGGATATGTTGTAGTTCTCAAAAATTTGTAGAAAGACCTTTTCCATAAGATTGATGCGGGGTCCTTTTATGTGAATTTGTCACTGAAATGCTAAACTACAAGTCTGTGTTTGGAAACGTTAGGATGCCTTTGTGTGTCATCTTATTCTTGTTTAATATTATAAATGATAAAGATGAAATTAGGGCACATAATAAAGACACATTAGGGCTATGTTCTAAAACAATTTCCTCTTCGAGGAAAATTTTACTCGAAATATATAGTACACGTAACGTATACTGTAGCATATAGAGTAAAATCTTCCTCGGAGAGGAAGTTTTGGAACGTAACCTTGGATAATGTTTTCGAACGTAGCCTGGTAAAAGATTATTTTGAAGGCTGGAAAATTTCTGGATATAAAATATTAATAGATATTTTTACTGTATGTATAAGTCTTTCCTTGTATATGTTTATGTTTATCGTGTGCCAAAACTTATCGCGTGCACGCGAGCTCTTATTGCATTATCATTGAAGGAATTTAACAAATGTATCATATAAATGTAAATTTTTTTAAATCTGTGAGATAACTCGTGTAAGATACAGAAAAAAATTTTTGTACGTCTGTACATTTGAAATATTTATTAGTATTATCAGTTCCCAAAAGTAACTAAAAATTGAATAAAATCTCGTACACTGTTTTTCTATATGAATCATTTTAATTTATCCAGTCGATTTTCTCAAAATCTTTGTAATAAAAATATTTCTGACAAAAATCAATAGTTTACGAGATATTTAATATTTCATGTCAATATATATCAGAATAAAGTATAAAATATTTTGTTAACTATTTTATTCCTTTAATTTCATATATAGAATAATTAGAGAAATCATATTATATAAAAAAAATTATATAATTCTATTTAAAAATTATGATATTATATTATATTAAAATTATAATATAATTTTATTTAAAAAGTTCAGACAACCTTGACTTGATTTAAAGGACATCTTCTCAAGATCAACCAAAGTCACCTTTGTTCTCCCCCTCATAAACAACTTTTCTGAAATATTTATGTTTTAAACTTAAAGATTCAGAGATGCCAAATGGTTTCTCCTTCGTCATGATCCATCGCTAATGCCAACATTTCATGAACCTTACTGTTTACTTTATTAGTGCAAGGAGCACACTGAAATGCTCCTCTGGAGGATTCCTTTTATACAAACTCTGTTACGAGGGAGGAGATGTTTGGAGGAAGGGAAGAAGGGGAAGAATTGTTTTCCATAATTTACTTACATTATAATCTATGTCTCTATTTAAGTTATCTGAATTTTTTTGAATTTCCAAAGCCTCCCTGTACTTTCGTGAAAAATATGCCGTTGTAACTATAGAATCGTTTTATCAAACAGTATTTGTCCTGACTCAGTGCTGTATTTAGCTAATTGTATGATATATTTCTGTCTGATATCCCGTTGATATTCCTTCATGCACACATTGATCATTCTCCCAGTTTCACCGATGTATACTTTCCCGCAAGAGTAGGTATTTTATATACTCCTGCTGAACTGAGTGGAGGTCTTTGGTCTTTAGGATTTCTCAAGATTTGCCCCAGTAAATTCCTTGGAAGCTTGAAAATGGTTCGGATATTATTTTAATATGATATTTTTTCAAAATTCTGCTGATCCGATAAAACTTAAAGATTTTGAGAAAATTGTCTGAATAAATTAAAATAGTCTACCCTGGCTGTGTTCCAAAATTCATTGTCAGCGATGAAAATCTACAGTTTACGTTATATATACTATACATTTTCAGCACTGGCAGTAAATTTTGGAACACAGCCCCTGTATATTTTAATATTAATTGTATAATGAAAATGATACAATGATATTAATAAATTATAATCTAACTTTATACTATTTATGAACCCTATTGTATATTATTGTATATTTCTTATTTCATGTATTATTACTAAATCCATATAACTTTTTAATTAGTCTTTATATATTTTATTATTTTTTGCTATCGAAAACAATCTGTGCAATATTGCAGATACAAAAATAATCAAATTTTAAACATTGTTTTATTTGACTTGTTAAATTTGGACAATAAAATATATTATTAATGCTATAAAGTAAGGCAATATTACAATAATATATCTATGAATTTTTATTACTATATATGGATGTGTATAGTAATAATAGAAATATTGTACCACTGTACTGTAATTTGTATAGTAATAATCTATATAAATTACAGTACATGTGAACTACTATAACTGTAATTGTAATATATGATCTCAGAAAATGGAATGTATTTTTGCAAAATAATTGTATCAATTATCTAATGAAATGTCTACTATATAAATGTTAATACACGCACGCATACGCACATTTAATGCATAGAATACACTTATATGTGAATATACCAACGACATAGGCCTAGTTTCCACCAAAAGCTTAATCCAGATCAAAATGTAAGAACAGGTAGTTGGTTAGTTCTTACATTCTAATCCGGATTATTCTCGGTGGAAACTAGGCCATGTATACCTGAACCAAGCATTCTGTTCGTAGCTTATAACCTGTGAAATTGACAGTTAGGTGGATCATAGACTTCTATATATACTGCTAGATGCTACTAGATTGCTAACTTGTTTGAAAAGTGGCCCCCAATTTTAATGTAACAGTATACGCATGCGTCGAGAACCGTGACTTATATCTGCATATGCGCACACTATTTTGACAGGTTAACTTATTTAACAGTATTAAAAAACTACCAAATACTTATTTTCATAATCCAGTTATTATAAATTATTCTAATTTATAAGAAATTGAATAAGATCGCATTTTTTATATACATTTATTAATATTCAATTGTCTTTTCAATATCTTTACCTTTTCACTTGTACTCTTTCTTTTCCAAAAAAAATAAAATTTTTTTCTATAAGATCACATCACTTTCTCTTCTAAAAGAAACAATATTTTTCGCTATGAGATTATACCACTTTCATAAGGCTGCTTTTTTATGCTGACGCTCATTTTCAGCATCAAAACAGGTCATGTGATCAAAATTAATGCTTGGTATTCGTCAATTTTGATCACGTGACCTGTTTGACGCTCGAATTGAGTCGAGTATCATAGCTGAACTCAGTTGAGCCTTAGCGTTTTCGATCACGTTTGATGCTCAAATCGAGCGTCAGCATGAAAATACAGCCTAAGGTTAGCAAAAGAACAGCCAGAATGTGATGCAAAACACAGCCATACTGCATTCCTTTGGATATATTTATGACGCAAACCTACTATACAATTTCGAAATTTATTTTTCATAAGCTTATCCTAAGTTAGCAGTCTAGTAGTATATATAGAAGCTGTGAGATAGATGTTATCTCATTTTATCTTGCAATGTATTCTTTTCAACTAATCTTTTTGTACTGTTTGTCTACACTTCCTGCGACTAATGCTGCCAAGAATACGTAATCTTCCTCATGTGTATTATTGATTCCGTTGATTCAAAGTACAATACGAAGAGAAAAATATAAAAATCAGTGTTGGAACAGATTCCGAACTAGATACCATAAAAGGTATCTAGCTATAGGTATATGTATTGTGTGAACAAAGTATTTAGGTATAAGTACAGATACATTTTTTTATAATTACCTAAGTATAGATACAAGAAAAAAGTATCCGAAAATTTAGATACTTTTTAGATACTTAAAAGAAAAACGGAAAAAACGAAAAAATAGAGAAAATAAGAAAAGAAAAAGATATAAGCAGCGTAAAATATCCTATATTTTATTTGTTTGTTTTAATATATACAATAAAAGAGTGTCTTGATGATGAAAAGTTGAAAACAACAAGCTGCGAGACCAATTTTATTTTATATAATTTACTACTTATATAGGTACTAAAATGTTTGGATTTGAATAATAAAAATTGTAATGGTACATACATTATTGCGATTATCGATAAAAACAGCGTGGGGCAAACTGGTCACATGACGCTGTCTCCTCAGGCGCGCGGTCACTCATGTAATTTTTCCTCTAGGATGGAAAAGTATGAAAATGTATGACAAAGGAGTGAAGGAAAGGAGGAAGTGTAGACAAACGTAAAAGATGAAAATTTTTTATCTGCATACATACATAAAATTTTGTACTGCATATATACATACATAAAACTTTTCTCGATTCCGCCCTAAGAAAAAATTACTCCGATTGGACTCAAGCTTCAAAGCTTTGTAGCCTATTATGGATGCAGGAAAAAATCGCAATTCGTCATGTTATAAATTATTCTTCTCTAATCAGGAGCTCGATTGTGTATCTTGAAATAAAGTGACAATTACAAGAGTGAACAAATTCACTAGAATATTCATAATTTAATTGGTCAATACCTAGTAATCATTGCTCACTTTTGTAATTTTCACCTTATTTTAAGATACACAATCGACCTCCTGCATATTCCTACATCCATAATAGACTTTATAGAGCTTTAGTGCTCGGAACCAATCAAAGAAGATCGGCGTCACGTCATCAGTTTGTTCTTCTCTTTCTACGAGGAATTTCTTTAATCGTCAATCACTAAATACTAGGGACTAAAATTACTTAGGCGTCCGGAAAAAAAATTTTATAAAATTATATAATTTTATATTAGTTATATATTATGTAAAATTAAATATATAATTGCATATAGAATATGTTCAAATATATCTATATTTCATATATAGGATGTCCCCGACCTACGAGATCACTTCTCGTGAGCAGGTAGAGCGGACTGAACTGAGTTGGAAAGTCTTTTACCATTTGACAATTTTTGTTAATACTTTAGGAGATATTAATTTCTGAATATCATTAAATAAATATGTATCGCGGATTACCACCAAGTATATGCCCATCGGTCGCAGTTGCTTGTAAATGGTAAAGGACTTTTCGATTCAGTTCACTGTACCAGCTCGTGAGAGACAATCCCGTAAGGCTGGGATACTCTGTATATAATTATATATAATTTTATATAATAGGCCTTTTTGTAGTTCGAAATGCGCAGGCGCTAACATGGGAGGGGGGGGGGGAGATCGACAAGACCCCTATTCTTGAAAAGTATCACATACAAAAACTAGGGGAATACTATAGTATACGTTACATACACTATAGCATTTCCCTAGTTTTTTTATATGCGATACCAGAGAAAGCTGAGAGAGGACATGCCGGCCCAAAACCTGTAACCGCAAAATGCTGCCGCGCACTACAGCCCCCTGATAAAGTGGATGTAAACTACATAGCTCTGAGGATAATACATTCACTTTTCAACTCCAGATGATAAATCGATACTTCGTTCATATAATTGTGCTACATTTACAAAATTGTGCATCAGAAATATTCATCTCTGCAATCTTTCATGCGTGTGATGTTTATTTCATTTAAAAGTATTAACATTTTGATTATATTATATTTTTACAAATGTGTTAATATTTATATTCTAAATAAGCTATATACATATGAATTAAATTGTATTTCAAGCATTTTATTTTTATTAAACACATTTTTATTTACTTTATTTGTTATTATTTTCTTATTACAATACTAAAATTTAAAAAGCATATAATAAAAGTCAAAATTAATCTAAACTTTTTTTGTATAAGTACTTTAAGTATTTAAAAAATGCAATTATAAGTTTTATTGCGACGCAAAAATTAGGTGTTTAATAAATTGAAGAAACATTATATTTTGTCAACAATAACATAAATTAAAAGGAGAGCTGATGAGCCAAGCTGAATTATATGTATGTTTGTAATTATAAATTTTTACACAAAAAAATTTAAACAATGTCTAGAATTTCAATCCGAAATATTTTGTTTATTTACAGAACAATATAACCATGCAATTTCTAAAGCTGAAACGTAGCTCTATCGAGTGATATAAACACCAATTTAAAAAAAAAATAGAATATATATGCATTTGAACTAAAAATATAATATTACTTTCCTTCTATAACTATTGCGCAATGATTACAATGAAAATATAGTCATATTATTAACTCAAATTTATATATATTCTATTTTTTAAATAAAATTGGCAATTATACCATTCGATAGAGCAAAGTTTTAGCATTAGAAATCTGTATTTTTAATTGCGATACAATGATTTATAACATAGTTATGAGTCGGAATGTTCCTTTTTACTTAACCCGCGAGTAATTGGGAACAAAAAATCGTAGACACTTTTTAAAATTGAATTTTTAGGGAAAACTTTGAACTTTCACGTCAGATAATCGAAAACTTCGCAATATATTCAGTATATAATTTTGAGTTAACAAAATTTGAAATTAATTTTCTGAACAACTTAATATTATTTAACAGACAATTTAACTTTGAAGCAAAAAACGACCTTTTTTGTTTAATGTTGAATAACTCGGTAAAAAAAATCGTACAGATTATATAATATAAAATATAAAAAACAAATTGAAGATTAAGATTTACACTTTCGATTGCTGTAAATTTCGTGTGATCTTTGCTTCACGCCATAGCATTTGTAAAATTTATACAAAATTTTCATTTGTTGAGTATCCATTTGTGTCCGTATAGCCACTATTAAATATTGCTACTATTATTAGAAGATCTACTGAACGTACAATAATCAATGTGGTACCAGCAAGATGGGTGTCCTGCTCATTCTGCACAGATTATTGCTGAATTGCTAAACAGAAAATTTGGAGATCGGTCAGGAAATCATTTTGGATTGGTCAGGAAATAACAGATGGGCTGCATGTTCCTCAGATTTAACACTTGTGGATTTTTATTTGTGGAGAAAGTTAAAACAACAAGTACAGCGAAATGCCGATAAAAAGAAAAGACATGAAGGAGCGTATAAGAAGAGCTTGCGTTGCGATTGATCCGAATGAAATTCGTCGTGCAGTATCATCTGTGTCGACACATTCCAGAAAATGCGTCGATGTTCAGGGTCATCATTTTGAACTTGTTGTAACGGTAAGTACGCAAATAAGTAAATTAGTGAAATATTCGAAAAATACCTTCAAACAATTTATTTTCAATTACAACTAACCTTGTTATGTTTAAATAAACTTTCAATGTTTACTTACATACCGTGATACACTTGAACAATTAGCGGTATACCAACAAGAAGAAAAGACACGAAATTATTCGAAGAGTGCCTTGAAATAATTTATTTTCCATTACATTTAATTATTTTTCATTATTGGCCTTGCATAATCTTCAATTATAGATCATTGTATTCATCTTAAAATGTTTTATCAAAATGTAAATAAAAAAAACGTCATTCAATTAAAAAAAACAGATTTGACTTTTGCCTATTCTTTATGCCTCCATCTACAAAACAATTATTGACATCACATTATATGTCTCTCGAAACCAAGCAACTTTTGTTTGACATTTTTTTTTCAATTGTTAAAAACAAGCGAGTTATTCAGGTGACCTGTTTTAAATGCCCCTCCCTGTATAATGCTTCCGCAATTAATTATCTACTAAATAATATTAAATTGTTTAGAAAATTAATTTCAAATTTTATTAACTCAAAATTATGTACTGAATATATTTATTGCGAAGTTTTCGACTATCTGACGTGAAAGCTTAAAGTTTTCCCTAAAAATTCGTTTTTAAAAAGTGTCTCTACAATTTTTTATTCCCAATTACTCGCGGGTTAAGTAAAAAGGAACATTCCGACTCATTACAAATCATTGTACCGCAATTAAAGATACAGATTTCTAATGCTAAAACTTTGCTCTATCGAATGGTATAATTGTCAATTTTATTTAAAAAAATAGAATATATATAAATTTGAGTTAAAAATATGACTATACTTTCATTATAATCATTGCGCAATAATTATAGAAGGAAAGTGATATTATATTTTTAGTTCAAATGCATATATATTCTTTTAAAAAATATTTTTTTTTTTTTTAAATTGGCGTTTATATCATTCGATAGAGCAACGTTTCAGCTTTAGATGCAGAAATTACATGGTTATATTGTTCTGTAAATAAACAAAATATTTTGAGTTGAAATTCTAGACATTGTTTAAATTTTTGTATACAAAAATGTATAATTACAAACATACATATAATTAATCTGTTTGGCTCATCAGCTCTTTTTTAAATTTATATTATGGTTAACAAAATATATTATGTTTCCTTATTTTATTAAACACCTAATTTTTGCGTCGCAATAAAACTTATAATTGCATTTTAAATACTTAAAGTACTTATACAAAAAAAGTTTAGATTAATTTTGTCATTATATGCTTTTCAAATTTTAGTATTGTAATAAGAAAATAATAACAAATAAAGTAAATAAAAATGTGTTTAATAAAAATAAAATGCTTGAAATACAACTTAATTCATATGTATATAGCTTATTTAGAATGTAAACATTAACATATTTGTAAAAATATAATATAACCAAAATGTTAATACTTTTAAGTGAAATAAACATTACACGCATGAAAGATTGCAGAGATGAATATTTCTGATGCATAATTTTGTAAATGTAGCATGATTATATGAACCAAATATCGATTTATCATCTGGAGTTGAAAAACGAACATATTACCCTCAGAGCTATGTAGTTTATATCCTTTGTCAGGGGATAGTAGTGCGCGGCAATATATTGCGGTTACAGGTTCTTCAGTGTCCTTTCTCAGGTTTCTCTCTAGCGATTTTTCAAGAATAAGGATCTAAATCCGGGAAATTCAAAAGTTTCGTACAAAAGTTTTGTACGCTTTACATTATGGCTTCATTCATTCGTAAAAGTAAATATTTCTTCTCTTGATGTTCTTGGACCTCTATTTTTAAAAAGAAACGTATACGAAAAACTAAGGAAACATTATATTATACATAATATACTGTAGTATTTTCCTAATTTTGTATACGTTTCTTTTTAAGAATAGGGCCCCTGGTGCTATATTACTTGTATAATTCAGTTGAAGAACACAACGTAGAGCTATTAAAAAGATGGTTGAAATGTAGAAAGCAAAAAACAAACGAAATAAATGCAAATTAGTTGAGAGTTATACTAGTATAGTCTTTTATATTTACAATACGCCCTATGAAACAATATGATTATATATTGTTTTAATAAAAATTTTCCTACGATTTAGAGTAAATGACATACCAGTTGACCCAACAGTTGATGGAGGTAAATGATTAATTGTTGCGGAAAACGTAGTCAGGAGTGATATACTTCAATACATCTAAAAAGAGAACATTCCTCATTTTCCAGTTGTTTAGAATTTATTTCCATCAAAATCTATTCCAAAAAATTTTAATTATGGACTGATTTATAAATATCTTATTTTATCGTGTCAATTTGAGAATATTGATGCGTCAAATGATTTTGAGAATTATGAAAATGAAAATGATTTTGCTACATCAAAACCGTTAAGAAAAGGAAGAATTTTTTTTAAAGTGGACACGTTGCCGAAATGAAAGATGCAACAACAAATGACAGAAATAAACATTATTGCATTCGAGCTAATGTATGGACATCTTTCAAGAAAATCAAATACAAAGTTATACTTTATTATTCTAGCGGAGAAGTATTACATGCATGTTGCGAATGTAAAGCTTGCAGCATGGGTCGATGTAGTCATGTTGCTGGGATGTTATTTGCAGTAGAAGATTTTCTTTTTACATTTGATGAAGCAACATCTGTCACATGCACTAGCAAATTATGTGCATGGAACAAAGGACGTAAGAAGAAAGAACCACATGAAGTAGGTGAAGAACAATATACAAATAAACATAATCAAAGTAAAAATTAAAATATAATCCATTTCAATGAATAACCAGCAGAATACGATAAAGGTCAAAATTTTGTAAAGATTTGCAAATGAATACTTCTCACAAGAAGACAATGTGGGAATTATTATTGTCAGAAAAGTATTCTGATTATTATTTAACCAAAGAAAGAAAAAACATTTTGCGTGAAGAAGTTTATTTTCTTACACAGTCGTTAAGTTTTGGTGCAGAAGGTGCTGTCAATATGACAGGTGCGGAGCAAGATATCAGTTAGTGGCATCAATTGAGACAATTATTAATAACAGTTAGTAAATCTTTTGTATCCATAAAAACAAAGCAACAAGTATATGATGCAGTAAAAAATCATTTATGGTAAACATGTGTAATTGATAATGTGTATATGCAATATGGAAAAGAGAATGAATATAATGCATTCAACAAGTATAACTTATATACATCGCATGGGATTTACAGTTGAAAAAACAGGATTATGGATTAATATAAAATATCCAGGTTTATCAGTATCGCCAGGGGAGGGTGGGTTGATGTTTGATCCAATAACAGAATCATACGATGTCATTGAAATCAAATGTCTATTCATTTAAAAAAATCTTAAACCAACTGATCTTCATCTGTTGTCAAATATACAATGATATTTATTTCGTTGCAAATTATGCGAATAATAACAATGAATTACAATTGAAGATATCACATGCATATTACTACCAAATCCAAACACAAATGCTATTGGGAGTATAAATAAGTTTCCGCCGTTTGACAAACAATGGCGCAGTATGTTACAGTTAAAATTGTCAGCTGTAAAACGTCATATCGTAAGGTTGGACATCTGGCAAGAACATAACCTTGAAATATTAGCGATTTTGTATTAGCATCTTATATTTTTTTTCGTGCGAAAATGTCGAGTTTTGAGCCGAATAAGCATCATTTGCGGGAGCTTTTGATTTACTTCTTTAATTTGAAGAAATCTGCAGCTGAGGCGCATCGATTGCTTGTAGAAGCATATGATGAGACTGCCTTAAGTGAGAGAAGTTGCCGTGAATGGTTTCAAAAGTTTAAGAACGATGAATTTGACGTCGAAGACAAAGAACGTAGCGGAAGGCCGAAAGGGTACGAAGACGCGGAATTGGAAGCATTATTGGATGAAGATTCGTGCCAAACACAAGAAGTACTTGCACTTACATTAGGAGTGACTCAACCAGCAATTTCACATCGCTTAAAATCGTTGGGAATGATTCAAAAGCAAGGAAATTGGGTTCCATATGAATTGAAGAAACGTTGAACGCCGATTTTTCACATGTGAAATGCTGCTTGCCAGGCATAAACGAAAGGGTTTTTTGCACCATGTAGTCACTGGTGATGAAAAATGGATCCACTACGATAACCCAAAGAAGAAGAAATCATGGGGACCACCTGGCTATGCTTCAACATCGACAGCCAAGCCGAACATTCATGGGAAAAAGCTCATGTTGTGCCTTTGGTGGGATCAGCTAGGTGTCATTTATTATGAGTTGCTCAAACCGAACGAAACCATTTCTGGGGCTCTCTACCGAATATAATTAATGAGATTGAGCCGAGCATTCAAGGAAAAACGCGCCTACTACTACTCCAGACACGACAAAGTTATTCTTTTGCATGATAATGCTCGTCCACATGTTGCGGCGCCGGTCAAAACCTACTTGGAAACACTCAATTGGGAAGTTTTACCCTACCTGCCGTATTCACCAGACATTGCTGCTTCTGATTACTACCTGTTTCGATCGATGGCGCATGGCCTGTCTGAGCAACACTTTACATCATATGAAGATACCGAAAATTGAGTCGATTCGTGGATAGCTTCAAAAGATGAAGCGTTTTTCCGACGCGGTATCGGATGCTGCCAGAAAGATGGAAAAAAGTAGTGGCTAGCGATGGACAATACTTCGAATAAAACATTAGGTACCGTTCTTTCACAATAAATGCCCAATTTTTGATTAAAAACGGCGAAAACTTATTTATACTCCTAATAATAACCAAACGTTTGTGGTGCGATTTTGTGATGTGGTCACCTCATAGAATGCATATCCAACGGATTCCTTTTAATCCAAATTTCATAATTGAAATAGCACAAAAAGCAAATGATTTTCATCAAAATATTCTTATTATATTCTTATTATTGTATATTAAATATTTTGAAATACGAGTGCCCAGACAGCTGATTTGTCCGATAATCGTGAGAACTAAATATATTATGTCTATTATTGTTTTAGAAAACTTTTAAATAGATTTACAAAAAAGAAACAGTTAAAAGTATTATATGAGTATACTAAGTATTTGTTTTATTAAAAATCAGTAAATATCGTTACATTATTACATATCATTGACAGTGCCTGTTATATGTAGAGTTAAAGGATTTATATACAATGATTGTAAGTCATAATTATAGTTTAATAATAAATACAAATTATTATTCATCTGATGCAAACGGTTCTTGGAGATTCACGGGGTATGCTGCCAAAAATTAATTGACTGATCATCTCTCTCATACTCAATGGCAATGTTTTTTGAAGCATTCGCTTTAAATCTGCCAAATGCATGTTCAACATATATGCGTTGTTTTGCAATTCTTTTTGTTAACATTTCTTCTTGAGCTGTTAGTTGTTCTCTACCGTGCAAAAAAGGAATATTTAAAACAGCTCCCTTACTTTGAACTATATCATATTAAAACCTCGATTAGATATTAGATCCCTAGATTCAAATAAATCTACTAACTTTGATCTAGTCAAAATCTCTTGATCACAAATAGATTCTTCAGACACAAAGAATATTGCGCCATTTGCAGCCTATTAATACTTTGAACATCGTATGAGTTTTATATTGAGAATGTAAATTACTCTGATGTTTAAAATTATTAGGCGACTGACAAAAAAATTCAGCACAATCCACAATAACTCTTATGCCTTTCAAACTTTTAAATATTTTTGGCAGTGTTTGTAAAATATGCTGTTGAGAAGAAAACATTGAAGGATGTAATGAATATTAAAATAAAAACAAAATCCATGTTACAAAAATGTTCGAAATCAACCCGAAATATGAAATATTCAGCCTACAAGCTAAATTCTGCACAAGTAAACCTATTTGTAACCTCATTAAAGTTATAATTAACTCCTGAAATGGTATTAGTTTACGTTGAACCTTTTTCTTTTTTTGTATGTTGCTACATTTACTGCCCCAATATTGTAATTTACAACATTCAGGACTTACAAATTTGAACAATATTTTTCTAATTAAACGTCAGATCTGTATAAAATACACTTTTTTTTTATCACATTGTATAGATTTTACGAATACATGTAATGATGTGATAGAAGTAACATTCTTTTTTTTTTTTAAATTACAAACGTTTTCTTTAGCACTTTCACTTTGCGTATTTCAGCCAACTTAAGAGGGGAAATACCTTTAAGAATCTAAAAAAATGGTAATTTTCCAGAATTTTTTAAATAGAAAGTACTTGGCTAATTGTTTCAAATTTTTTTATGTCACCATTTTTTTATGTCTATCTTTTGAGTACGTAAATATATTTTTTTTATTACAAAATATTAAAAAATACTGTAGCTGCAGCGCCGCAAATAACAGAGGTGGCGATGAGTTGCTAATCGGCGGGACATGTAGCTCCTGTTGTATTGATCTGAAACAGACAAACAAAATTTTTTAATTTAATAATATGTATACGCTCTATGTGAACTTAAAAAAAGTGAAAAAAAATGAAAAATTGAAAAAATGACGCATGTTTGAAAACAAAAAAAATTTTTAATTTTTTACAAAATTTTCGTTGAATTTTGCAATAAAACAGTACTTTTTTAAAATAATTTTCATTAAACATTTTAGTTCACATAGAAGGTAACTATATAGTTTAGTTGTATGTTCAATTTGAAGAGGATTGGTTAAGTAGGTTTTTAGCTATCTTGTACGCCAATTTTAAAAATGACATTTTGAGAAAAACGCGTTCAAAGTTTTGAAAGATAAAAACTATATGATTTTATTGACTTACTGATTAATCTCATCCCAGGACCATACAACAGTCCTTCAGCTTCCTCGTAAAGCTCGTTTTCCATTAAAAGTTGCTCTTTACGAGCTTCTTTTGTCTCCAGCAAGCTGCAACGCTCCTGCCGATCTATCGCCGGTTATCATTGTCGGTGTACAATTTACTTTGTCTGCCTTTTATGATATCCAGCATACTCATGATGCGCAGAATGAACAAATGACCTTCGTTGAACATTCCAGCAGCCAAGTACGCTGCAATCAATAATTTTTAATCCACAATGTAGGTGCTTTGGAGCGAGGCGCCATACAGTTGAGTTAAAACTTTCATTCGCATTCTGCGTGTGACCACCCAAGCATCTTTGAAGTAAATCTTCCTTGGATAGATCTTCGTATATTGGCAGGATATATTTTTGAATATCAGAATGCAGTGGGGCAGGATCGAAATTTCCACAACAAATTCGGATAGAGCAGTGAACACAGTAAAAAATTCAATTATACGATAACCGTGCAAAGAATTCCAGTGTACGTCTTCGCTGATAGCGCTTGCCAATTTTTTAGCACTTTCACCTACGGGCTCATTAATTTTATTTGTGAATTGATTTCAAAAAACATCTTTTATGCGGCCTCGATGATCTAAATGGTGTTGATCTATTTCCTTTCGGATACGAGGACATTCTACAATTTTAAAGTTTTTAAATTTTGTAACGTACAATCTGAATTTCGGAATACAACTAACAATGATCTTGAGTTCAAAATTATAACCTCGACACTCTCCAAAACATCTAATCAGTTACTTGAGCAGACAATAATATCAGAGAAGATATTATGAGAGAGGGGATCACAATAGACGAATCCTATTGCCCGAGCGCACAACTATACCTGTGACGCACTGTGACGCGTTACGTACAGGTATACTCGTATATAACTCCGCCAATTCTTTGAATTTCGATTTTAAATTTTGACAGTATATTCTTTATATGTTGTACTAACATTTTATGCAAAAAAATGCATGTTTTTGAAGGTTGTAAAGGTATTTCCCCCCTTAAGTGTTTGTGTGCTTTTCACGTGCATTGTTTTTTTCACTGTTGCTGTCTGTGTTTCGGCATCTTGTAATGTAAGTTGTTTGTATATCTTGTTCTTGGCTTATCGTTGTTACAATTTCAACGTCATCAGTGCCAATGTTTTCATCCATTGATGTATTTTCGATTTCTGCTTGACTTGGACTCTATTGCTATTGCCATTTTTTCATTTGTCGATGCAGGTGTGAAGATGCTATCACCAGTGGTACATCATTTTTAATGTCACGTGATTTGCTAACTTTTGCATACTTCTCCGACAACGCGTACGACGCTTCCTGAAAAAGTTTATTTAATTTATAAATAGTATGTTGTGCTGGTATTTTACGGCACGGTTCGCGGATCCATAAAGGATTTCGGGAGATAAGAACAAACAGCTTTTGTTTAAAAAAATATATTTAATTTTACACATATCACTAATTTTTCATTACAATTCCACTTAGCATTATTCACGTCGCAATAGATACTGTTACAATTTTAGACGACGGGCAAAGTAACGCGATAAGTTTCTTTCAATTTTCTGACCGATGACCGCATTCGTGCTCGCGCTTATATAGCTTGATTTTCGCGATAGTCTTGGCCCTTCCGCGTTGGCCCGTCAGCATTCCGCGCAACTTCTGAGTTCGCATTTCTTAAGTTTACGATTTATATTCGTTCAGGGTCTCCTTAATTTAATTATTTAAAAGTATCTTTAAATATATTTAATAAATCAGTTTTGGTAATCATTTATTTAATTGTTTATATTTCTGACACGTTCGTGGCGCAATCGTCATTTGTGCAATTAGCATTTCGTGACATCCCTCCCTCTTTGAAGAAAGGAAACGAGGGTACGAGTTTCCTTATCTCATTCTATTATCTTACAACATTTTTTCCGATTTACAATTTTTTCTTATAATCGTTTCTTAACATTAATATAACATAGCGTCATCACTACGCCTTTGTATTTCTGTGTTTTCCCACCTTTGTCTCTACTTATTGACTACATATAACGTGACATATAATATTAATTATAATTAAGATATAGTAATAGTACCTGCTCCTACGGGATACATTATATATTTATTGTTGAATACATGGTTATTACTCTTTCCTAAATATTCCTCGATATCTCTTAGGTCTAAACTTAATTTAGTTAGTTCTTAGGATCTTTAATTAATTGTGTATGGGGAGTACGCTTTGAGAAGTCGATTTTAATATCTTTTTCGGGATTGTATGTTAGGTTATACTCGGGTAGATATGCCTTAATATACTGCATGTTTTGAGATTGTGTTCGTAATGTCAAGTCCGGTGTAGATAGTGTACAATCTCCGTTTAATTTAATTTTATCCGTTTCCTTAATTTCTATTTCGCTTTCAAAATTATTACAGACGATTGAAATTTTTTTACTCCCCTTGGTGGAATATAACCACGTGGTAGCCTCCGTGAGCGTATTCCACAGGATGATACTGGATAAGACATATCTATTTTCGCAATTTTGGAGTTGTCCCGGCGCATTTATAAATATTAGTACTTCGCATGGTGCGTCGGATTTCATGTAGTATATTGAGAACGTTTGTGCGCAAATGTATGTTGTTATATCTCGTCGTTATATGCATCTATCTAAATCACTTTCATGTAAAGGGTGTCCCAAAATTAACGCAAGATTTGAATTTGCCGCCATTTGTGCAGTAAAGTGTTGGCAACCAAAAAAAAAACAATTTAACAGCTGACAGTTTAGGGTTAATGAAAATGAGTTCGTTGAATGGATTATTGAATCATCAACAAATGGATGCTGATTTTTCGAGCAAAATCATCCTAAGCGATGAAGCACATTTTCACCTTGATGGCTTTGTTAATCGCCAAAATTGCCCCCTAGATCGTGTGATTTAACATCATTAGATTTCTTTTTATGGGGTTATTTGAAATCACAGGTCTATGTCAACAAGCCCACAACCACCCGTGCATTAAAGGAGGAGATTCAACGCTGCATCAACGAAATTCAGCCACATTTATGCAAAATGGTCATGGAAAATTTCGACAAACGAGTGCGTATGTGCATGCAAAGCCGTGGAGGCCATTTGCCCGATGTGTTATTCCACAAATAACCCTATCCTATGTACTTTATGATTCAGTAAAAAAATAACAATCAAAAGATTAAAAACTGTGTTTTCTATTTAATTCAAATCTTGCGTTAATTTTGGGACACCCTTTAGTAACGTATAATGACTATTCTCTTTATCTAACGCTATTAATGGGTGATTAATTTTCACAAAAGTAAATATATTTGAGTGTAGATAAGAAGGTGGAGGTATCGCACGTATTATTTTGTACGTGGGATACGCAATTATCGGAAACTTGAGCGTAGTAAATATATAAGAATTAAAATAGAATGTGTTAACGTATTTTACGTTTTTTTACGTTATTACGTATTTTTGGATAGTATTCTAATTTTCTACTTTTATTTAAAATAGAAACTGTAAACCTTTCGTTAACTGTGACGCGGCTTCCCGTAAATCTGTGATTATCTGTTCTAACGGTAGTAAACGAGTAGGTACTGAACCTTCCTTCGAGTACGCTAAATAATCTAACGTTTTCGCTACGTCCACTGTTAAATCTGTCATGATTGCGGTAAGGACTTGTATTATAGATGTTCATCTAAATCTTCTCGTTGCGTATGTCTAATTGCATTTCCATTTTCTTCGTAACATTAAACAATAAATTTTCATTATAGGTTGTTGCCTTTTCAAAACTACTAATGTATATAATACAATAGTCGCATTTAATATTTTTAATTAATGCTTTGCTGCATGCTGTAATACCTGTTGATTATCTTGAAGTATTTGTAGTTGCTCATTTATTTACTGTGCATTGTTAGCATTCATTGTACCGAGTAGTGTTTTGCTGATTGCGCCTATGGCGTTTATTAACTTGCTCTTATTTGTATTGGAGTTGTATAATATTCTTAATTGTTCTAGCGAAGCGATAAGTTAGATATTTTTTTTTCTAATATCCGCATCATATTCGCGCATATTTGTTGCGCGTTTCTGACCTTTTCACATCGCTTTTCCGTGTTTTTTAAATACTCTTGAAGCTGCTCAAATCAAGTCCTAAGAGTAGTAACATCTAATTTGATTACGAGTTTTCATTCTGATTCCGCCTGATTCATCAATCCGATTTCTTCGAAATATTAGGTGTAGTAAAAAGTCATCGCGTTTTTTTAAAAGACATCTATCAGTAAAAACCGCAATTACTTTCTTACCAGCTTTAAAAATCTCTTTTTTAACTTATACGATACGACAATTTTTAATGGAGTTATGAGCAATTAAAGTAAAAATAATTCTTTTATTTAATCCGCGATAACTCAGTAATCAAAAGTCGTAGGAATATTTAAAAAAAAAACGATTTTGTAGAGAAAGTATCAAGCTTTCACGATATGTAATCGAAAATTTTCTCAAATTCGTTTTGGACACGTTACAAATCCACAAAGTGAGAAGAAAATTTTTCGTCTTTTTCAGCTCGTAGTTTTTGGTATGTAAAAATTATCAAACTCATATAAACTTAAAAAATGTGATAAGCTTTTAAAAGTAGAGATTTCAAGCTTTAAAACCCTTTTTTTAAATTTGAATTTCATTCATTATTGACGAAGATATTGTATATACAACTTTGAGCTAAAAAATACGCGATGACTTTTTACTACACCTAATATATGCTGGGAACGATTCCCGACAGTATGTTGGTGTGAGTTCAGGTGTCATTCCATCCATGTAACTCCATACAAGCAATATCCTATAAAATAAGGTTTCATATTACTTTTCGGTGAATCCTTGCTGTACTGTTTAGTTTGCTTCTTAACTATTTTATTTAGTGCTCTCTTAAGCGTGCCAGAGCTAAGACTAAGGTTGAAAATTTGTGCAAAAATGCAGTGTTTGCGATGCAATTTGTACTTTGCATCGTCTACATGTGATAACTGCCTCCGCAGTTATTGCAGGTTGCACGCAATCTACAGGCACACGAAGCACATGTCCGTCCTCGGCCGGTGCGCGATTAAAGCGCCCTTTGTAATTTTCAGGTGCATGTGTGCACCATAACGGCGGCGAATCGTGGAGGAGATGCCACCACCCTATCGACCCTAACGTAAGTATCTTATTCTTTCTTAACTAACTTGTATTATTATGCTTACTACTAATTTGTCGGTTTTCTGTTCTAACTATCCGCTTAATGCTCAATAAATGGTTTCATTCAATTTGCGTGTACGCGTATTAATTTTTGTCCTATTTTTATTGTATAGTTTACATCGTTATGTTTTTCTATTACTGTATGGGGACCTGTCCACTTCATTCTAGCTTCTTTGATCGGCCTCTTCTTATCGTTTCGTCATAGAGTAGAACCGTATCGTCCACTTGAAAGGTTTTTTTCTCGACTCATTTTGTCGTATTGTTTTTTATTTGAATTTTGGCTTGCTTTACGTTCTCTCTCGCCACCTGACTCGTCGCGTGAAGTCTTTTTCTCAGCTCTTGTACGTAGTCATCGTACGCGTAAGTCAGTTTTGGAAGTTATAATAGAGCGATTGGTATGGTTGCTTGATGACCATATAAGTTCGAACAGCGTATATTCTGTGCGGTATGTGGGGTAGTATTATATTATAAGCATGAACATGGAGTAGGATAACCATTCGTCTCAGTTCGTCTGTTCGTCGTTTACATAATGTGTTTATATAATAAATATTTCGCGACAGTTCGGTGTGAACGTCTAACGCACCGTTACTCTCAGGATGATATGCCGTTGTCTGTATCTTCTCAATCTTTAAGAGTTTACACACATTCTTAAATACTTCGCTCGTGAAATTGGTACCTTGATCCGTAAGAATTTTTTCGAATATTCCATTCTCCAGTATTATTTTTATAACGAATGCTTTGGACGAATGCAATCGTGACGCCTCTTGATTCTCAATTGGTATTGCTTTGCTAAATTTCGTCAGGCTATCTTGAAAAGTCAGGACATATTTTTTTCGAGCGTAATCGGCAGTGGCCTACTATGTCAAGGGCTTTTCGAAGAGTTTTTCGGGTGTATTCTTTAATACGAGAGGCATTTTGACATAATTTATTTTTCGGACAGAATTTGCATTCACTAATATAATTTTCGACATTCTTCGTGATGCCACGCCAGTCATGTAACAATCTTATTCTTTTTATCGTTCGTGATACTTGATGCTCCCTTGCGAGTGCTGATATTCATATAGTATTTGTTTCTCTTCTTCCGTATATTCCTTGGTGGTGCCTCTTTGTCTTCTTTGGTGTCATCTTCTCTTTTTTCTGCTTGGATGTTGTGTACATGTTCGTCGTTTCAAATTGGATTTCGACTCAGAGCATCTGCGTTGGTAATACCCTTATCAGCCTTATGTATGATCTTATATATACAATATATATCATACTCTTCTAATTTCAATCTCCAGCGCATTAGCTTTAGCCTTGAGCCTGGATCATTTACATTAAAAAGCTAGACTAATGGTCTGTGATCAGTTACGATAGAAAAGATCATACGTATAGATATGGACGAAAATATTTGACAGCCCAGATTACTACCGCTAGTAATTCTTTCTCCATAGTGTTATAATTTCTTTCGGCTTTATTTAATATTCGGCTCACGTAAGCAATCGGACGGTCTTGACCTATGGGACTTTGTGATAATACGGCTCCAATTGCAAGGTCCGACGCGTCAGTAGTTATCAGGAATTCAGAAGTGAAATCCGGGTAACTTAGTATAGGTTCCATTTTTTAGTTGAATGCAACTCCCTTTTTTGTCAAGTTTGTTAGAGGCTTCGCAATTTTTGAAAAGTTTTCGATGAATTTTTGATAGTATTCGGCCAATCTGATAAACGATTGTATGTCCTTAATTTTTGTCGGCATAGGAAAATCTCTTACAGCGCTTAATTTACTCGGATCTGGACGTATTCCTTCTTCGGTTATTATATGTCCGAGATATATTACTTCCTTTCGTAGAAACTCGCACTTGTCTGTCGGGTTGTAGTTTCAAATTATATTTACGTAATCGTTGCATTACTTCGACAAGACGCTTATTATGTTTCTCTAGGCTTGGTCCGTAAATTACTATATCATCTAAGTACACGAGGCATCTTAACCCTTGTATTCCCGCTGATATTATGTTCATTAGTTTTTGAAATGTCGCGGTTGCATTTCTTAACCCGAACGGCATTCGATTAAATTCATAATATCCGTGCGAGGTAGAGAAGGCAGTTTTATTTTTGTGTTTCTCATAGGAATTTGGTGATATCCCGATGCTAAATCCAGTGTAGAAAAATATTTGGCGTTTCCTAACTAGTCCAAAATGTCGGTTATGTTTAGTAGAGGAAATGAGTTTCCTATGGTTAATTCATTAAGTTTCCTGAAATCTACCACTACTCTAAATTTTTGTTTTTCTGAAGCGTCGCTCTTTTTTGGAACGACCATAGTGGCGCGTTTCACTGACTCGCGCTAGGATGAATAATATCATCTTGTAGCATTTTCCTTATTTGTTGGTTCACCTCTTTCTTATGTTTTTTTGACAACCGATAAGATCGCACATTTACGGGTGCACTATCGGTGCGCGTATTAATTTCATGCGCTACCGCTGTGTGCGTTAATAGATCTCTTTCTAAGTGAAAAATGTCATTGAAATGCTTGCATATTTTCTCGATGGTTTTCCTTTCTTCTTTATTTAGATGTTCGGTTCTTATCTGCGTTCATACATGCCGTGGTAGTGTTAGTGTGCCGCTTTCGTTACCTGTCTTTTGCAGTGTGTGTACGTTTTCTCGGTCACTCCTCCATAATTCTTCTATTGTTACGAGTGGCGTAATTATTTCGGTGTAGTTTTTCGCGTAATATTTAACATGCTTATTGGGCACGTATAATTATCGGGTGCAACTAGACAATTCTCGGTAAATATTCCTTTGATTTAACTATTCACATTTTTATCTGTGACCGCTCGCATTATCGTTTTGCTGCGGGAAGTCAGCGTTATTTTCCTGTATGGATAAAGTCTCAAAGTTATCCCGTCAATTTGCAAATAGTTTTTCTGATTGCTTTTAATTTTGTGCTTTGTAGAAAATCCATTCCGAGGATTCCTTCGTAGTCAACAGGAAAATCATCTCTCACGATATGTCATATTTTCTTGTCGCCTAAACGCATCGTTGCTCTTACTTTTCCGATTATCTTTACTTGATTGCCTGTCACGCCGGTGAAGGCCATTGGCTTTTCTTGTATAAGTGTCTCGCCCTTTAAGTTTCCTACTTTAATTAAGGTAAGTGTCGCGCCTGTATCTAATAATAGATCTTTCTTCATAAGTGTAAACACTTTCATTTGGCTTTTGTTTTAAAACGTTAAATTCTAATTGTAGGTGTGATGTTCCGCGTTTCCTAAGTAATTGGCTTCTATCTCTCGCCGTAATTATTCGAAGTCTGCCACGCTTCTAGTTTGGAAATCTAATAGGAGTTTTCTTTTCAATTTAGTGTTTAGTATTTCTTCTAACAAGATTTTTCCGCAAAATTGATCTTCTTCATCGCATAGGTGCTAGCGCTTATAAATTCCTGCATCTTCTGACGCGAATGTCCATCTATTTCCGTATCAAACTCTCCATGCATCTTTTAATCTTAAATATCCCACGGATCGATTTCTTGCTTCCCGAACGTCATTTTGTGTCCGTTCGTAAGTTATTATTTTAGTACTCTATCGTCGGGATACCGTAAGTCGGAAGTTTTCGCGATCGCAGGATTTGCATCCTGCTCATTTAATCTTGCAATCCTGTAATTGCTTCCATTACTTTATCTAATATTTCCTCTTGCCTACTTTGAATTGCTTCGCGCGCGCGTTCTTCTATAATATTTCTGAGACGACTTATCTCTGCTTCTATTTCCGCGTTTGCTGCCGGCGGATTGTTCGCGATTTCACCATTTTCGTGCGAGGTTGACGGTTGGTGCGTCGCGCCATCTGTCCTAGTATCGAATTAGCGCGTGCATTTTCAAATAAGTTACTCTCGTATGAAATTAACGTGGGTTCTCGTTGTTCTATCCTATTATCGGTTGAGATCTAAATCCACGGAAATACACGCTCGATAACAATATTTGGATTTCCGAATCGGATGCACTATCGCTTGAATATCGCAGTTCCAACACACGGCGCACGTTGTCGCGTATGTCTCGCACGGCTTCTTCGACAATTCGCACAGGGTTTATTTGGCTAATTCTAGGACGCTCTGATACAGGCTCGCTGTATATTTGCGAAGGAATTGGAGTGTTACGCCTGTTGTTTTCGCTTCCGGATATTTATCCGTTTACAATAATTACATAAAGATTTTTGGATTTATATTAAAGCGGTTAATCGCATGTTATACTTGTCCGCTATTCGTGATCCGACGTATGCTGAGTCATCGTAATTAGTCGCGCCTCTCGGGTTACGTTGTTATCTGCATCCTGGTCATCGGCTGCTATACCGCTCGCCTTGGACGGGGATCTTGTTCCGCCTTGGATTGCTTTTTCGCCTGTTTTAATTGATCCACCTTATTTATAATCTATTGCTGCTGTCGTCGCCGCTCCTGAATCCTGGGTCAACTATGTGGATCCCACCGCTGCCACCAATTTGTTGTGCCGATATTTCACGGCACAGTTCGCGGATCCACAAAAGACTTCGGGAGATGAGATCAAACAGCTTTTATATTTTTGTTTAGAAAAATATATTTAGTTTTACACATATCACCAGTGGTTTTTCTTACAATTCCACTTAGCACTATTCACGTCGCGGTAGATACTGTTGCAATTTTAGACAACGGGCAAAGTAACGCGACAAGTTTTTTTCAATTTTCTGCCGATGATCGCATTCGTAATCGCGCTTATATAGTTTGATTTTCGCGATAACTTTGGCCTTTCGCATTGGTTCGTCAGCTTTCCGCTTATTGGACGAGGATAGCTTCCGCGCAACTTCTGAGTCCGCATTTCTTAAGTTTATAATTTATATTCGCTCAAGATTTTTTTTTATATTAATTATTTAAAAGTATCTTTAAATATATTTAATAAATCGGTTTCAGCAATTATTTATTTAATCGTTTATATTTCTGACATATTCGCAATTGTTACTTCTGCAGTTAGCACTCGTAATAAGTATAAGAAAATAATTTAATCCTAATATAAATGAATGATTGTACAATTTTTGTTGTTTACTATTCTTTTTTGTTGTTTACCTTTCTTTTATTTTTTTTAGTAAAGAAATAGGGTCCGAGTACTCGTCAGATGGTCCACTTTCCCCATGGAAATGCTAAGAACACATACAGGGTGCGTCAGGTATCAGAAAATGGAAATGCAATTAGACATACGCAACGAGAAGATTTAGATGAACATCTACAAGTCCTTACCGCAATCATGACAGATTTAACAGTGGACGTAGCGAAAACGTTAGATTATTTAGCGTACTCGAAGGAAGGTTCAGTACCTACTCGTTTACTACCGTTAGAACAGATAATCACAGATTTACGGGAAGCCGCGTCACAGTTAACGAAAGGTTTACAGTTTCTATTTTAAATAAAAGTAGAAAATTAGAATACTATCCAAAAATACGTAACAACGTAAAAAAACGTAAAATACGTTAACGCATTCTATTTTAATTCTTATATATTTACTACGCTCAAGTTTCCGATAATTGCGTATCCCACGTACAAAATAATACGTGCGATACCTCCACCTTCTTATCTACACTCAAATATATTTACTTTTGTGAAAATTAATCACCCATTAATAGCGTTAGATAAAGAGAATAGTCATTATACGTTACTAAAGGGTGTCCCAAAATTAACGCAAGATTTGAATTAAATAGAAAACACAGTTTTTAATCTTTTGATTGTTATTTTTTTACTGAATCATAAAGTACATAGGATAGGGTTATTTGTGGAATAACACATCGGGCAAATGGCCTCCACGGCTTTGCATGCACATACGCACTCGTTTGTCGAAATTTTCCATGACCATTTTGCATAAATGTGGCTGAATTTCGTTGATGCAGCGTTGAATCTCCTCCTTTAATGCACGGGTGGTTGTGGGCTTGTTGACATAGACCTGTGATTTCAAATAACCCCATAAAAAGAAATCTAATGATGTTAAATCACACCATCTAGGGGGCAATTTTGGCGATTAACAAAGCCGTCAAGGTGAAAATGTTTTTGCTCGAAAAATCAGCATCCTTTTGTTGATGATTCAATAATCCATTCAACGAACTCATTTTCATTAACCCTAAACTGTCAGCTTAAATTGTTTCTTTTTTTTGGTTGCCAACACTTTACTGCACAAATGGCGGCAAATTCAAATCTTGCGTTAATTTTGGGACACCCTTTATATATCGTTGGAATACACCTATATTCTAATTTTTTAAATGTATTTTTGGTCAGTTACAACAATGAAATGACATCTTGGATTTATTATATTGGGAGTGTGTATTAATCTTAAAGGATTTTCAAGAGATGGCGTAACTAGTACTATTGCATCGGGTCATATTGTTGCTACCTTCATGTTCAAAGTACCATCATATGACTTTAGTTTTCAGTATGTGTTATTTTGCCCAAGTGTAAATGATGTTTTTTTAGTATTGAATATGTCGAACTTGAAATACAAAGCACCTTACCGGTCCGAGTGTTAAGATGTTGAACTACATATAATATACACATAATATAATATACATGTATTTCTGAAAATTAATTTAATTTAAATGAGTGTAATTATACTGCATCGATTTCAACATGTGAGTACTAGTTTCCACATTATAAAAAAGGTAATTTTGATACAGAAGACAAGGAATGTCCAGACCAGCCGAAAAAGTTTGAAGATGAGGGAGTGGAAGCTTTACTCAATCAAGACTCGAGAAACGCAAGAACTTGCAGAATCATTAAATGTTGATCGATCAACAATTTCTAGATGTTTGAAGATCATTGGAATGATTCAAAAGTAAGGAAATTGGGTACCATGCGAATTGAAGGAGGAACGTCGAAAGACGCAAAATGACCTGAATTGTCGCTTCAAAGTCACAGAAAAAAAAATTTTTTGCATCATATTATGACGGATGATGAAAAATGGATACTACGATAATTCGAAGCGCAATAAATCATGATGTAGGCTAGGTGAATCATCAACATCGACGGCAAAGCTGAATATTCATGGCGCCAAGTTTATGCTTTGTATTTGGTGAGATCAGCTGGGTGTAGTGTATTATGAAGTATGCTCCAACCCAACAAAACCATCACAGGAGAACGCTACCAACAACAATTGAACCGAGCATTGAAGTAAAAACGATCAGATTACGCGAAAAGACACGATAAAGTGATTTTCCAGCACAACGCTTGACCACATGTTGCGAAACCGGTCAAGGAAACGTTAGAAGCGCTTAACTGGGATATCCTATCACACTCGCCGTATTCTTCAGATATTACTCCTTCTGATTACTACTCATTTCGATCAATAACTCATGGCCTGTTTGAGCAACGCTTCCATTCTTATGAAGATGCCAAAAAATGGATCGATTTGTGGATAGCCTCAAAAGATATTTCATTCTTTCATTCTTAGAATCTACCTATTACCAGAAAGAAAAAGTAGTGGCTAGCGATGGACAATATTTTGAATGATCAATTTGTAACCATTTTTTCATAATAAAGCCGTTTTTTTATCAAAAAATTCCTTAAAATTAATGCACACTCCCAATATATACACACACGAACGCACGCACGTACACACACACACACACATATATATATATATATATACATATATATATATGTTATACAGGATAATCTAGACCGACCCGTACAGGCATATACATTCCTCACGAAAAAGTGAGTCGAAGATGTCAATAACAAAATGTTGTGTTGTCAATAGTTTTTAAACAGTAAATTTTAGATGTCCAATCACAAGGCATGCAATTTGCACCGTCAGAAGCGGCGCAACTAAGTAGTCAACGAACGCTTTGATGGATACCGCTAAACGGCACGATACCACATGAGTATTGCAAAGATTCATGAAAGGACCCTGCACTAATCCTATATGAAATTGGATGAAATCAAATGACCTGCTAAACAAAATGTATAAGTTTTAGCGCAAAAAAATGAACAGCTTTCGTGTTTGATTCACCTAAAGTTGCTGACATGTCACCATAAAATGCTCAATAACTTTTAAACGGCTGACCTAAAATGGATAAAATTATAGTGTTTTGAAAAGGTCTCAACAAGACTATAAGAAAATGAAAGAAAAAATGGGGGTCTCACTTAAAAAATCCGTGTGGACATTGTCATGACCTTGGTGACGCCACCCAAAGTCAAACTGATAAAGCCAATGGCTAGACCTTTTTAAACTCTACAACTTTTATCTAATACATTTTTTTATAAAATTTATTGTTTTTGAGATATTTTGTCGTCTCGGAACATTTTATGTTCCTTATATAATTATACCATGGTGCTACATATAATTATATTTCACATAGAATTATATACTATCATATATAATGTCCAAGTATGTATCTATCTATAAAACGATACTTTGTTACAAAATATATAGTGTAATTCCCTACTCTTAGTAATCCAAGACCAACGACATAACCGTGGTAGGGGTCCCGCGTGCGTGCGTGCGTGCGTGCGGGCAGGCGGGCGGGCGTGTGCGCGCGCACGTATGCGATACGCAACGTGGAGTTAACCACTTACGATATCAACGAGTAAATCAATGGACGAGACAGCTTTCATCATTGAAATTAAAAAAATTAAAAAATCATCGGAAATCAAACAAAAAAACTTTAATCGTCAAGCTTGATCGCGCGTCTCGGAAACAAATAAAATCATGTTGAATGTAAGAAATCGGAAATCACTTTTCTAGGTGAGTAACCCCTCGATGTGCAATTATATTACTTAATAAATAATTAATTATTTCTCAATTATATATTTATTATAATGTTCATCATTCAGATCCTGTTGTGCTGCTCTTTCAGCAGTATCTGTAATTGTATTCAATAACGACGAAGAGGGATAACGTTAGGCTAATGTCGTGTATAACCCAAATACTGTAATACATTGGCTACGTGTGCACCTGTTCCTACTGTCTTTGCGCCTGATTTGCAAGTACAATAATAACCTTAAAAAGCTTCTCCGTAGTCTATGTCATTTGTATCTCTTGTATCATAAGCTATAAATATCTGATGCTTTGTTGCATTACGTGAATACAGTCGTATCTTTATGAAACCTGGTTCATGAAACAGTGAATCCGATTGAAATTCTTCATGTTTATCACGCTGCATCTTATCTTGAATATAAGATCTTGCTAGACGAATCTGAAACGTACCAACGGTCAAATCTCGTAAACACTCCAATGCTCAGCGTGGAAAATCAAGTAACTGTCTCTCATGTAGATGTATTCATTGTGCATTTCTATAGCATAGGTCTCAGCAAAATTTACATTTCTCGGCCGATTTTCGAGAGGCTCTGCTTCCCGCTACCCCTCTCACCGCTCGCCCCGCGCGCAGTTCACATGCCGCTCGACGTTTAGAAGCGTCTAACGTTTAAAGACATGAGGTGCACGGGGCGCTCACGCTGTAAACTTTATTCTATCTTTTTTTCGCTCATTATACAATTAAGGCAGAATGAAGCAATGGGTAAATGCTCAAAACGAATACCGATGGATTTTCAATAGTTTTTCACTCTTGAGGTACTATTTTTGACACGTTTTTTTTTAAGTGATATCCCTAGGCCTAGTCCACTGATAAAAATGATTAATTGTACGACCGAGTAATTATACACAAACGAAGTAAAATGAAAAATACTTATTCCGATTTTCGGAATCTTTTATTGGCGAGATCAGAAACTTCGATTTGCATATTATTATTCAAGATAGAACGTCTCTCATTTTTTATAAGCTTTATTTTTGAAAAGGATGAAAACTGCAAAGGACGTATCAAAATATTTCCCAATTAGTGAATCACATTGATTCTTTCCGAAGAAAATTGCAGGTATTAATATAATATCTCACTTAAATGATAATATTTTTCACTTTTTTCTTTCTTGTCAAATTTTTCTCGAAGAACATGACAATAATTGCAATTTCAAAGAATACATTCATTTTCTAAATTCTTTTATAGACGAATTTACCAGTTTACTTGTTTCGAAAAACTCAGAACTAAATTAATTCTTTTCGAGAATTCTGTTACGTCCGGCGGACTCACGCGACTCTTTTCTTTCATAGAGATCTCGAATGCGTCGAAAAATTAAAGTTTTATCTTCTTTCCCTTTTTTTTTCTCTATCTTAAAAAGTAAAACAAGGAATCGGGTATCTCCTCGTGAATGTCGCTCCGAGATAAAAATCAATAATAAATACCTATGGAAAAGCGTAAGACCGGCGCCAAGATTAACGGTCAAGTCGCGGACGATTCTCGCGAATTAAAAAATTACAAAATTTAAGAAACGGCACGCGACGTTCAGGAGTAGATTCTGGGTGGTCCCGTGGCGACGATGCATGCGTGCCTTCTCGGCGCCCGAGACGCGCGTTTCCCCATAAATCTTAAGGTCATAAAATTTTGGAATTTCACTTTCCCACTCTACAGATTCCTGTCAACATCCTTTCCTCCCCCAGAATCTGACCAATCCAAGAGCAAAGGAAAATCCTACTACCAGCCAACGAAACCTATTCCACCAATCCAAATTTGAGTAATCTGGGGCGATTAGTATAAAAATCGCGGTTCCGCAACCCTTGCATCAGATAGAGATTTTCTCTAAGTTCTCGAGTTATACTTGTCGGGCGATAAGTTAAAAAAGCGGTCGCAATACTCAAAGTTGATAGAGTCTGTGAGTCGGTCGCAATACTCAAAGTCGATAGAGTCAGTGAATTTGTCGCGATACTCAAAAAGTTCTATCCGATTTTCGAAGCCCTCTTTCTCCTGTAGAATCAGTGTTAAAGAAACATCACCAGCCTTGCACATCCTGGCCGGAGGATCTCCAACGATAAGCATCTCAGTAGTAAGTCAGTATCTCCATTCTCTGGCTCCCTCCTCGCTTTATCTTTTGGTAATTTATTTCAATATTTCATTTTATTTTATTTTTTTTATTATTCATTTGTTTTATTTTATTTTTATTCTTTTCTTTCTTTCTTTCTCCCTTTTGATCTCCTATAAGAAAATGAAAACATTGCAGTCCGTTCACATTATAATTTCAATTTGTCGCCGTCCCCGCCCGATAATTGTTCGTCTCCTGTCGATCGGTCCTTCATGTCCGCTAACACTATCATCCGAGGAAAATTAAGCCAAACCCTCTCAAATCCACTCACCAAAACCTCCTTCTCTTTTTATCCTCCCGCTATTCTCTCCGTAACTCCTCCTTTCCATTCTGCTAAGATATTTCACACACACATTCTCACACATCGATAAACGCGTACATTTAATCCAGAAAACCAAAAATTGTATTATTGTATTTACCTGAAAAAATTATATTTATATTTTATTCAAAAATGTATAACTCCAGTTTTTTTTCTTAATTATATCATTGTAAAATTAACTTCTCGATAGTCATTATTTAAACTATACCTCTCCTCGTATTATTAAGCTCTCCCGCGATTGCACTTCGCCCTCTCCCCGGTCACTTGGATTAAGTTCCATGACCGAAGTCAGGGCATACGGCCGTACTGGCGCAGCTGGCGTTAAAGTGCGCCCCTCTCGGCATACTGACCCAGTTTGGGCCCTTTTTCGAAGTACGTCCGACTCGTGTGTCCGTTTAGCGGAGCACGAACAGAAATTTCCACTTCGACCTCCGTTCGACCCCCTCGTTAGGAACCTCAGTACGAAGCGAAGTGCCTCCCGATTTGCGTCGGTCCTTCCCCATGGTTCCCTTGCAGTCCGGAGCCCGGACACGACCAAATCGGTCTAACAATTCGGTTCCTTGTTGCGTTCACCCCCTCAGTTCCGCATGCGCGCGGAGCTTGGACGTAACATTCCCTTACAACGTCAATTAAAGGACAGCAAGACTTGCAAGATGAATTATGTAATTTGCAAAACGATATTGTACTTAAAACGGTTAAAGAAACTAATACCAATTTTTACAAAATGTTGAAAGGATCATTATACCCCAATCTTCGAGATTTCGGACTTTGAATTCATTTCATGTTCGGATCTACATATTTATGAGACATCTTCTTTAAAAATGAAGCTTATGAAAAATGAAAGACGTTCTATCTTGAGCGATGATTCTTTGCCTCGTCTACGTGTAATATGCAAAAATCGATATTTTTTATATCACCAATAAAAGATTCCGAAATTCAGAATAAGTATTTTTCATTTCATTTCGTTTGCGTTTAATTACTTGGTCGTACAATTCATCATTTTTATCAGTGGACTATTAAGGATACTTCTTTAAAAAAAATCACGTAAAAAATAGTATCTCAAGGGTGACGTGGAAAACTATTGAAAATTTATTGAATGTATTCGTTTGGAGCGCTTACCCATTGCTTCATTCTGCCTTAATTAAGCGAAAAAAAGATAGAATAAAATTTGTATATAAGCGAAAAAAAGATAGAATAAAATTTGTTTCACAACGTAAGCGCCCAAAGCGAGCGTCTCGTGCACCTCATGTCTTTGAATGTTAGACGCTTCTAAACGAGTGGTATTTGGACTGCACGTGGGGCGAGCAGTGAGAGGAATAGCGGAAGGCGTAGCCTATCAAAAATCGGCCGAGAAGTGCAAATTTTACCGAACCTTGCTATAGCACATCCTTTCTACTTCCACTCACGCTTGCACAATATTAACCTTTCTAGACTTATCTATAAGTTCCCTTATTAACTCTATATTAGTTTCTTCCATATAAATTAAAGGGTGGTATCTGTTGATTATAGCGCATCTGCAATATTATATAATTTATTGAGATGATGAAGATGAGGCATTATAACTATATGATAAAAAAACTTGAATATAGACTTGATGTGCATTTTTACTTTCAACTATCTATCTTGTTTTGTTATCAATCGAGATTCATTAGCTTCTTCGGTGAATAGTTGTTTCTGGTGACGGGCTGTGCGGCTCAATGGCAAGACTGAAGTCTACCAACTCGGAGGAGAGACCAGGCCTGGGTTCGAGACGAGATGCGTTCTGATATTTTTTTCTGTTGTCGCCAATTGTTTATGGCTTCAGAAGTAGGATTCAACTCGCTACCTCTTGGGGAGAGAGAATTAGAAATTAATATTCTTATTAATCACGGTTAATTCGGAGTCGGACCTAATATCGAATTTGAAGATAACAAAATGCTCAAGATGACCGATGGATGCCTAGACGGAGAAACACGAATCGGATTTGTTGCCCGGTAGATGGCGGTCGTGCCTAAGGGGACACTCGAACACCTCTGGAAGAAGACCCTGGTTATAACGAGAAAAAATGCCATGGGGACATTTCAAGATATCGAATATGTTGTCAGGCGAGTCGAACTTATATAGAGACTTCATGTCCATAGGGACTTAGTATCCAATATTGTGGTCAGGATTATATATCCAGGTCGAATGTAATACTATGCTGGCCGAACTGTAAGAAATTTACTGGCAGATATAGGCACAACAGAGAAACCAGCTGTGTAGCTCAGTAGGACGGAAGTCTACCTACTCGGAGGAGAGACCAGATCTAGGTTCGAAACGAGGAGCGCTCTAATATTTTTGTCTGTTATCGCCAATTGTTCACACTAGTAATGCTAGTGAGAAAGAGAATTGTGCGGACGTAACACCTTCCCCCCTATGTTGGACGCTATGTTCTAACATTTTATCGTACTTAACACTCTTTATCTAGCGCGGTTTATGGTTTACCTTTTCTAGGAGGAGATACTAGTGTTTGTATTAATGTTTAAGTATTTTATGAGTTCACTATATAAGTGCGCACTATTTACTGGCCGGATTTCGTATTTTCTTACGTGGTTTCGGGTCGTCGACTGTGTTTGTAGAGATGGTAGCTGGTCGGTAGAGTTCTCCTTTTCCGGGGCCGCCTTGAGGCATGTATCTTGGGGTTGGTTGCGGTTGTTCCCGATGGAGCAGTAGGTTAGTCAGTGATCCCCAAATTGCAATGAGCAAGTGGAGGCTCCATCCATAGATTGAATGGAGTGCGTACCCATGAATTAGTGTGTTATCAGCTTTTCCAACTTCGCCATTATAAATATGGCCAATCCTCCTGCGCTTGCCGAGCCGAAAGTTACGAATTCCTGCCAGACTCGGCGCGCTGCACTCTCTGCTATATGATTTAAAGATTTCTCGTCTAATAGGTTTAGCATAGAAATGCTCCCATGACACCACAGCCTATTGTATTTAGCGCAGGGGATCTCTTCACGGGGAACATGATGTGGGCTTTGACCGGTCTAGGTCTTTGGTTGTATATATCTTGCTAGTCGCTAAGGTATCCGGGCTTACAATTTCCATGTAGGGTGGGTGAGTGGCTAGATGGTTGATGGGGCCAGAGATTCCGTAGACCTGTTGCTAATCTGAAATCAAATCTCTTGGACCCAGTACATGATCGATAGCAGCTCATTACAGTCCCTCGGTGTTCTCTGCCTTATTACGATGTGCGAGTAAGAAATACGAAAATACGTTCTGGTGATTGGAAGTTCGTTGTAACACTCCTCTGTGTGTCGGATTTTACATTCTGTCGGGACGCATTGAATACTGCGTGTCACTTCTCCTGTTGCGACGGCGGTATATCCAGGCGATTTCATTATCCTGAAGGCCATCTCATCCGGAGTGATACTGGAGAGCGTTCTGCGGGATTTGCCTCTCTAAGGCGCATTTTTGCTTCATGATGTCTTGGTAGAGTCTGGTGAGTTGATTTTTTATGTGTTTCTCGACATAGACAAATTTTGAATTCACGTATGAAAAAATATCGAGATTGTTCACCGAGAGTCTTGAACGAGTTTTGAACGTGCGACTTCGCTGGATCTCTAAGATCAGTAGCTTAGAGTGTTCTGTACGAAAAAGTCTACGAAAAAGTTACGTTGTCCTATGTTCCGAAGCCGTCGATGTACTGCGTTCCATAGCACTCCGTCTACGGTGATGCGTCCCGCTAAGGCGACGTTCCTCCAATTTGCGTTAATGGAGAGATGGTCGACGATGCCGGTTGCCATTCTATAGCTCATGTGCTCTTTTATAGCTGTCTGCTCCTAATTCCTGCAAGTATTCCTTTCTGCCTTCTTGTACTGTGGAAATATGGAAGTGTAACGTAGTAATAGATTGTATTAGATCTATTTCTATACGACACTGAATTGCCGTGATTTTGTCGAAGTCCGATGTTTGCAGCAATTGAACATATTCGGATCGGTTGAGCCCGATGTCTTCCAGGCTACGCCGATGTCGAGTATGAAGAGAGTGATCACGTTTAGTCCTGTGCCTCCACAATTGTAGGCAATTAACTCGAACGCGATCATGGAAAAAATGCAATGATGATAGAGAGTGCGGCGAACATGGCTGCGACACGCGTTTATTATTCGTGACTGATTCCTTCTTCTGTCACCAAGCCTCCTTGTCCACGCGGCGCTGTAGTTAAATTGGAGGCGGCTTCCAGCTAATTTTAGTTTGTCGGCGTACATTACGCGTGTTTTACTGCTACTTATCTCTAGTTTATTATCAGTAATTCTAAAATGCAATATGGGTTAATATATTGATCCTCTAATTTTCCTTTGTGTGGTTCCTTTAACATGTAGATGCTATCATGAAATTTGAAGGCGCGTTCGTGCGCTTTACGATCATAATATTTTTTTGTTCCTTAGCCGATATAACACATCGGTCAATAAGTCCCCGGTCTGACACATAGAGAGCGCCACTAACACAAAAAGTACATAGTGGTTCGAAAGAACAGACCCTTTTAGGCGTACTGTCAAATGTATATGTCATTCGGATCATTATTGTGTGAGTTATTGAAGCTTTAGTGACGCTAATTTGGTTATTTTCATAACAATGGAAAAAAAGGAATTTCGTGTGCTCATTAAACACTGCTTTTTGATGGGAAAAAACACCGTTGAGGCAAAACAGTGGTTGGACAAACATTATGGCACCTCTGCCCCAGGCAAATCAACAATTA
>NW_017305977.1:1075574-1082679 GCF_001594115.1 Trachymyrmex septentrionalis | reverse complement strand
AGCTGCTCCCGCACCCACCGTATTCGCCAGATTTGGCCCCCAGCGACTATTTCCTATTCGCTGAGCTCAAAAAAATGCTCGCTGGGAAGAAATTTCGATCGGATGAGGAGGTCATCGCCGAAACTGATGCGTATTTTGAGGGTCAGCCAAAATCGTTCTACAAAACCGGCATCGAACGTTTGGAAAGGCGTTGGACTGATTGTATTGCCTTAAAAGGAAACTATATTGATGAATAAATTCGAATTTTTATGTAACACTTGTGTTTTCTTTGCTAGACCGGGGACTTATTGACCGATGTGTTAAGATTCGTTCGCGCTATCGCTTGCTTTCCCTGAGCTTATTAAATAGAGTTATGAGATAATTGGTATAGCTTTTGCTTTGCCGGTCTTCGGGTGAGGGGGGGGAGGGGAACATGACAAATCTGTTGATTGTGAACACAGATTACTACTTACAAAATGCATTAACTGCGGTGGAGAACACCTGGCAACTTCGTTTGACTGCTTGGTCATTCGAAAACACAAGGGTGTCATTAACCTTGTTGCATATGAGAATACGAGAGTGGTCCCAGAAGTACCCGACCTGACGTACAGATGGCGGTTGTTGTATAAAAAAAATCACTGTAGGGGAAAGCATCAACTTTCTAAAGCTTAACTATGAAGTTTGAAGTCGCTACGTTGTTCAATATTTGTTTGGCAGCCATCAATAGTGGACGATCTCGGTGAATTTGCAAAGATGGAAAAAATTGGTCATCGTTATGTGATACAATACTTTCATTTGAAAGGTCTTAGCCCAACCAATATCAAAGCCGAGCTGGATTCTACTCTGGAGGAGTCTGCTCCTTCGTTTACAACAGTAAAATATTGGGTGGCAGAGTTTAAACGAGGCCGTACGAGCTGCGATTGAAAGTGCGCGAGCTAGCAGACATGGTGAACATTTCAAAAAGTGCTGTACATCGCATATTGGCTGAAAATTTGGAGATGAGAAAGCTGTGCGCAAGGTGGGTGCCGCGCTTGCTCACAATCGAACAAAAGCAGCGTCGAGAGGATGTTGAGTTAAAGTTCGAATTGCTTCCCCACGCATCCTATTCGCCAGATTTAGCCCCCTCGGATTATTTTCTCTTTTCAAACTTGAAGAAATGGCTCGGTGGTAGAAGATTTACCAACAATGAAGAAGTGGAGTCTGCGGTTAATGGCTATTTTGAGGAGTTCAACGGTTCTTACTATAAACAGGCCATCGAAGCTATTGAACATCGCTGGGGAAAGTGTATCGAGCTAAAAGGAGACTATGTTGAGAAATAAAGATATTTTTTCCCAAATTTTTTGTGTTTTCTTTGTTAGGTCGGGTACTTCTGGGACCACCCTCGTATATCTCATGTTGAAGCGAAAAGAATAATTGCTGCAAACGGCAACTCAGTTAGTTCCTCCATCTCTATGAATCTTTGTAATTTTTCTTATATCTCTAATAATTTTCAGCAGCCGTCCTACAAAGATCATCGTGGCATAACCACATTTAATAGGATTTTCTAATCTGAATTCTGAAGATCCTGAGAATATCAGGATACTATCCGAGCGGAAACAGCAAATGCATCTTCGCCGGGGCGTTCCCTTCGTAAGCCGAAGATTGTCAATATGGAATCTCTTCCGGTGGGCAACGCTCATTTGGAAACGTCACAAGGGCATCGTGGCGGCGGACATCCGTCAGCTTCTAAAAATAATATTTCGCAACAACATAACGAAATTCTCAGTGAACCAAATGGTCGCCTTACGGATGACAGAATTTTGCCCTTCCAAGGAGAAATCTTGCTCTGTCAACAGCGATTTTGAGTAGATATTAACACTCTTATCCAGCTTCAGGAGTTGAATATGTTCAACAATCAGCAGCTATCAGCACTCATTGACTCAGTAATCGCAATATTATCAAGGTTAGCTAACTTAATCAGAAATTCTAATCTCAATCTTAATTTCCTTATTAATCTATTCACCAGCACTGGACCTAACAACTCTTTTGACTCCACTGGAACTTCAGAAATTAACTAAAATTCACTAATAACAGAAGAGTTTCTCGCTCATTTAACATCCTTTAATGGAATTGTTGCGGGGCTAGAAGTAAATTATTGGGTGTGTGAATATGACTCCGCCCTTTCTAATAGATTCGCTAGTGTCACTGCTTACGCGTGTACATTAAAATGTCAATACTTGTATTCGATAGTACTTTGTGTCAGCTGTCAAACGCAGTGTGTGACATACGGTTGAAGCGTAAACAACAAGTATTTTTATCGCATTGAAAATATCGGGTTTTATTCCAAATAAACATCATTTGCGGGAAGTTTTATTGCACTAGGAAAAGTGCAGCGGAAACTTATCATTTGCTTGTGGATATTTACGGTGAGCATGCTCCATCAAATACAATTTGCAAAGAATGGTTTCGACGGTTTAAAAACGATGATTTTAACATTGAGGACAAAGAACATGGAAAACCACCCAAAAAATTTGAATTGGAAGAATCATTGGCTGAAGATTGTTGTCAAACACAATCAGAATTGGCAGCAACATTAAATGTCGATCGATCAACTGTTGCAAAACGTTTGCGAGCAATAGGAATGGTTCAAAAAGCTAGTAACTGGGTTCCACATGAATTAAAAGACAGAGACATCGAACGTCGAAAAACCATTTGTGAAATGCTGCTTCAAAGACAAGAAAGAAAAGGTTTTTTGCGAATAATTACTGGAGATAAAAAATGGATATATTATAAGAATCCAAAACGCAAAAAAGCCTGGGTGAAGTCAGGTGAAGCCGGCCCATTACAGCCAAAGAAAAATATTCATTGTGCCAAGGTTATGCTCTGTATTTGGTGGGATCAGAAAGGTGTTGTGCACTATGAGTTACTGAAACCGTCTGATACTATCACTGGCGATGTTTACCGACGACAACTAATGCGTTTGAAGGTAACTATAGAAGAAAAACGACCAGAATGGGTAAATAGGCATAGCAAATTAATTTTTCAACATGACAACGCCAGACGGCATACTGCAAAAGTTATGAAAACATATTTAAATGGACAGGACTGGGAAATGTTATCCCACCCACTATATTCGCCAGACATAGCTCCTTCAGATTACTACTTATTCCGGACGATGCAGTTAGATCTTACAGGAGAGCGATTTACTTCTTACGAAAGCATCAAAATTTGGCTTGATAATTGGATTGCCTCAAAAGACCAGGACTTCTTCATGCAAGGAATCCGTAAATTGCCTGAAAGATGGGCGAAGGTTGTAGCTGCAGATGGAGCATACTTTGAATAAATAATTATTTTATTTTCTAAACAAGCAAATGTGTTTTATTTTCACAAAAAAGGGCGGAGTCATATTCACACACCCAATACCTCAACTGCAGTCAATCTGCAAGAATTACGACATTATTTGCATCCAAGAATCGCTCTTCTACATTTTTTCTGCGCGGACTCTATGCCGTGAGAGCGGACATAACTAATCCATATGAGAGGAATCTGCATCTTAATCAAACACAATATGGTTTTCAGCACTATTGACCTGCCAAATTGGAAGGATGATTCGTTGGAGATGCTTGGTGTGGAAGTGCCTTCAGATAACGAGAAATTTACAATTATCAACATCTATCGTCATCTGAATTGCAACACTCCTGCTCAATTCTATGAAGACCTCATGAGGTTTGGAGATTCAAAAGTTAACTGCATTTTTATTGGGAATTACAATGCTCATCACTCCCACTGGGGCTGCTCAAACACGGATCACGCCGGAAAACTGGTTCTAGCATTAATAGAGAATCATTATGCTTGCATTCTTAACGATCAGCGACCCACGTTGTTTCTCCCATCTAACTCTGGTCTGTCAGTTATAGACTTGACTATAGCCACCGCTAATATGGCTCCCCTGTGTGAGGTGTGTACAGAGGAGGACACATGGGCAGCGACCACTATTCCATCACGGTTAGAATTGGCGTCAGTTTAGTCTTGCGTCAATGGTATGCCTATAAGATTAATCTTAATACTAAAGAGCTGATTGATTTCCAGGACATCCTGGCTGGTTCATACGATTCATTTGTCAACAATCTACCATCTGAAAGAGGCATGCATTCGACTGACGAATCATCTGGTGGACACGGCCATAGCGTGCTCTTCTTCTTCTAAGAACATAAATTCGGGCACTATTCCTGTATCAAACGAGAGAACCGCCCCTTCATGGACGGATAAATGTCAGGAAGCAATCATTAAATGCAGAAAGGCGGCCCGAATCTGGCAAAAAAATTTCTACAACCAAAAACTTTTATAATTTTAAAAAGGCGAGGGCGAAATGCTCCAAGGTTCTTTACAGGAAAAAAAGAAATGGACGAAGAAAATTTGTTGGGCCATTTGACTCCAAAATTCTGACCTCAGAAATTTGGTCACTGATCAGAGCCTTTAAACGACGCAATCTGTCGCTTCTAAATTATAGAGCTGATCTCTTTAAAGAGAGATCAGTCCGTTCAGGAAGCTTTTCAGAGGCTATGCCCGCCTTGCTACTCTCAAGATAACTCAATGAGTTTAGAGGAAATGAAGAGGAAAGATGGTAATTCAGGTGCTGTTTTCGAAGAAATCGGTTCCCGGTTTGGACAGAATCAATAATAATATGCTGACACATTTGCCTTATAAATACAAAGAGCTCTTAGTGAATCTTTTCAACAGATTTCTAGCTAAGGGATTTATTCGAGTTGAAGATATTCTTGAAGTTATCTTTATTCCCAAAGCGGGTACCTCGGGAGTTAGGCCCATCTCCTTGCTTTCATGCATCTTAAAATTACTTGAGAAAATAGTATTGAAGACTCTGGCTGAGTCGCAATCACTTCTTCCTCATGAACAGATGGGATTCCGCCCTAGTTGGTCATGCAACAATAGTTTAGTTACATTTATTATATTCTTGGAGCTGCTTCCAGCGGGGAATTTCTAGTCGTTGCCTTCCTGGACATTATTGGAGCGTTCGACAATGTACATCCTTTAGCAGTAATCAGCGAACTTAAAAACGCCGGGGCACCAGCTCCAATCAGGAAATTTGTGGAGAATTTGATTATCGCTAGGACAGTATACTCCATAGAAGATGGGATAATTAGTGACCAGTATTTTGTGTATAAAGGCACTTTTCAGGGCTCGATTCTCAGCCCCTTACTCTTTAATCTGTCCTTGAACAGTCAAGGAATGCGTAGGAATGTGTAGGAAGCTGAATTTCTTCAATACGCAGATGATATAGTCATCTTTGCTGCAGATAGCAATCCCTTAGAAGCGCTCTCCAAGATGCAAAGATTTCTGGATAATGTTGCTTCCTTGGTGACAGAGGCTTGGGCCTTTTCCCTTTCAAATCTAAATGAATGGTCTTTACATTCCAAAAGAACAAACCAATCGCTAACCATTTGTCTATGATGATAGACGATAGGCTATTCCAAGGACTGAGCAAGTCAGATTTCTGGGAGTGACTCTGGACAGCAAAATGAAAAATAATTTTTACTTCAAATATGTCTAAAGAGGACGAGCGATTATCAACATCATTTCCTCGCTCACGGCTGTATGGTAGAGCTCCTACCCCCCTAGTGCTTATTCTCTATTTACAGATCGGTATTCAGAGGCGTCGTAGAGTACGCCTGCTCTATTTTTGCTTGGCATGGCAATTCCAACATCTTCTTTCAATTGGAAAGATTACAGTACAAGACCATCAAAGTGGTACTAGAGTACAGACAATTGACCCCAATTAACGTAATGTTATGTGAGGCAAAAGAACTTTAAAACTTAGACTTAATCTCTTGAGTGAGAGATTTCTATTAAAGTGCATATCAAAAAAGAATTATCCGGTCATTAACAATCTAAAGCGTTTGAAGAGAGTATTGCTTACTGGTAAGCAAAGAACGTTCATTCTCAAGAAATCCTCTTCTTTTAAATTTTACATTACTAACAAACACGAACTGGCGCACATGCATAGATCTTACTCCTTTCCAGCGTTTGAACGCGATTATTCGGCCTTCATCTTTCATAAAAAATTCCGCGAATTTATGACATGCCGCAAAGATAGTTCTAATTGTGAAATCGCTCAGGAATTTAGTCACAACCTCTGGAATCTTGACAGTTCTGCTGTTACAATCTATACGGACGGATCTAGAATATCGGAGGACGATTGCGTAGGTGCCTTTTATTCACCAAAGCTACTGCTTTAAATGCAAATTAAAAAATTCTTCGATATTCACAGCGGAAGCCTGAACTATTTTGCAGGCTCCAATCTTCGCACTACATGCGGGTTACTTTAAAATCATAATTTTTCCGACTTCGGAGCGTGCTGGAGGCCATCAACTCGGTTAAGTTGGTCAATGGTAACTATATCATTCACAGAATCAAACAACTTTTACTGCAATTAGAGGGGAGCGGTATCGAATGCTCTCTCTTCTGGATTCCGGCGCACAAGGCATTCCTATTCTAGGGAACGAGGTAACTGATAAATCGGCTAAAGAGGCATGTTCCTCGGGCCGAAGAGGATTTTTTTAACTCCCTACCCGGATCTTCAAGCGGAAACTAGATCTAGATCGCAGCAGCGCTTTCACAACTATCTTGAGAGCAAAGCCACTGGCGTGCATTTTTCCACCCTATATCCACCAGAATCAGTGAAACCCTGGTACCTTAAATTTCCTCTTGATGGGAGCGAGATAGTATTGGCCAACAGACTGAAATTCAACCACTATAATCTTAACTACAGTCTTCAGAAAGAACATGGTAGATTCACCAGCGTGCCCGTGCAAGGACTCTAGGAAGGATGCCAACCATATCATCTTTAATTATCCGCTCACTAGGGACAAATCCAGACCTTTTCTGCTTATCTTAGGAATTTCTCCCCTCAAAATTCTCTGGGCATTTTTCCTGTCTTAAAACATCCCTTATCTAGACTCTGCAGACTGCTTCTTTCCTTTTTTAAGACAAATAATAATAAATAACGGGCTAAGTAAGAGTCAACACATTTCTTTGAAATTAACAAAAAATATATATTATAATTAACAGAGGTAAAATTACATAACGCCAAAAATTAGAATCGAAATTACGAAAATGATTACAAGTTACA
>NW_017305977.1:1062639-1075474 GCF_001594115.1 Trachymyrmex septentrionalis | reverse complement strand
GGGGGGGGTTGCGTGCATTTGCTGATCTATTTCAGATTCCGGAGATCTCACAACATAGTAGTTCTATTTTCTTTTCTTTTTCTTTGGTGAGAATTCCTGCGGAAAGCACATTGGAGGCACATTGGATAAGGCTGGCTATGTTAATCCGGCTGCACCGGAACCTGGGCCATTCAAACATAGAAGAAGAAGAAGAAGAAGCTACTAGGTTACAATAAACCAGCAATGAATATTAATGCAGTTTTTGCAACTTTGTTCTCAATTTGTAAATTTATTATCTCTATATATGCGTTTGTTAGGTAAATCGAATAGTAGAAGATGGTGGGTATGGCCAGTGAACAGTGAAGAAAATCGGAATTTCAAAGAGTTCCAAAGAATTCCATTTAACCTATTTTTATGAACTAATGGAAACAGATCACGAAGAATTTTTTGCCTAGATCAGAATATGACCATATCAGTTCAGAAATCTCTATGAATTTGTTCGCCCTCGATTGTTAAAGAAGAGTCGTCGTTGTTCATTACATCCAGAGCTAAGGCTGGTTTTGACTTTATCGTAAGTATAAATTATGTTCTTAGTATCTAATCTTACTTTTGACTCAATATGTATCCTTAAATGGTTTTTTATTCAGATACTTAATTTATGGGGATAGCATATTTAAAAAAAAACTGAATTCAGAATTGGGCATTCAAAATTGTACCTGAAGTGTGTCGAATCATATGGAATGTGTTGCAACCTCTTTACCTGTCGCAACTAGCGCATGAAGTATGGAGACACATTGCTAATGAATTTATGCAACAATGGCAATTTCTTAATTGCATTGGGACATTGGATGAGAAACACATTCAGTGTCCCAAATTCTGGCAGTCAATATTAAAATTATAAAAAATATTTTTCATTAGTTTTAATGGCTGCATGTGTGTGATGCAAACTATAAATTTACAGTGATAGATGTAGGACAATTCGATAGTATTAATGATGGTGGAATTTTGGCACACTCGGACATAGCTCAGTTTCTTCATGGTGGTTTGCTTGATATGCCTCCAAAGAAAGAATTGCCTGATACATCAATAGCAATAGAATATGCATTTGTAGGTGATGAAGCTTTTCCTCTTAAAAAATATTTGCTGTATCCATATCCTCGTTCTCGATTTAACCGATAAGGAACGAATATTTAACTATCAATTATCACGAGCACGTTGAGCAATTGAAAATGCTTTTAGCATTTTAGTTTCAAGATGGCGAATCCTTACAAAATCTTTATGCTATACTCCAGAAAATGTTGGTCAAAGCGTTAATCTGTCTTCACAACTTTATTATGATAACAGAAAGAGACATTGCTCCAGTTTACAGGAGATATTGTCTACCTCTATTAATAGACAGAGAAATAGTCGATGGTGTGGTATTAAGAGGAGCTTGACGAGAGTAAGATAGTAAACTTTCCTGTCGCCGACCGACTTAAGCCCGAGACACATATTGCAAATTATCTCACGGTTGACACGATGTTGGTTAAAAGTCGATGTTACGCACAATGAACTAGTGAGCCAATCGTAGTAAGCATTCAGTAAATCGGTCGAGCACGCGTTGCATGTGGTGATCAACCGGGCACATGACGGCGTTTCATGTCGCGAACACATGGTTAGGATTTTTGAGAGAGAAAGCGTATCAAACTGTAGGTCGCGCTCTAAAGATGACAATCGTTAGGACGATGCACGTAGCAACGCGTCGCGAATCGGATGCGCCACGCGGTCAAAGCGGAGTGCATTAGGATGACGCCTGGCGCTTGAATATAACAACGTCTGTAGTTCACGTGACCGAGAATGCCAGGTAATGTGGTTGAGGGCCGACACAATAAATTGTATTTGGATGGCTCACCTCAACATCACTGGGCCTGATAGCGTGACTCGGCAATCTTCCAAGCTTCTCGCCCAACAACAGTGTAGCTGAGCATCTCCAACAAACTCACATGGCGTGTCTCGCAATGATCTTGTTCATCGCGATTCTCGCACTAGTGGGTTGGGAAAAAAGGGAATCGGCGTATGGCTAGGAGGATGACTAATTCCTCGAGCGCTTACAATAATATGCATTTATTTGGTCGTAAAAGTTATTTAGATTAGTATTCTTACCAAAATCTTTACTAAAAGTATCTCTACATGCGTGTGATGTATACTTGATTCTTACGCGTATTAAAGTTACACAGGTTAATTAACTACATTTACCTAATAGGTTTGTTAGGAACACATGGAAGTGAATTATGTTACTTATACTGTTACGTCCTATAGACACCACGATTCTTTTCTTTCGAGAAAATTAGCTCACGTCGCGACCACGGTTGGCGTCTATGAGACTCGAGTGAAGTTCTTTAATAACGGTTAGAACTAAAAAGAGAGACCGGATAAGTTCCGCGAAAACGCCAATTAATCCGGAAAGAGAATAATAACGTTAATGCAGGCCCAAAAGAGGCCTACAAGATTGCGAAAGATATTATAAATGCACCGAAATCACGCAATAGTAAAAATCCAAGCTTTGTCGTCCCAGACTGACCAATAATTTCATCTTAAGAAAACGGGCACCATGTTGCGCTTAAAAAATCATAAAACGCATGGGATAACTTCTCACGGTAGCGTTATCTAAAATTGGACTCACGACTGACAATGGTTGCTCTGCACGCAAAACTAGTTGTGCATGCTAATTGTCTGTTTACCTAGCCATATTTTCCGCGAGGATAACATAATTCGTCATCCATCTGGAGCAATCTTGCCTCTTTAAAGAAAATCATTTCTTATCTTCTTGAAACCTCTAACGATGTACTTTAGATTAACAACGAATAGGACGCTATAAAAATCGTAAATTTCGCATGACATTGTAACTAACTATTGCATCCAGATAAAGAGCACTACGTCCTTTTTTCGGGGTATAGAGGTCCCGCGGAAGCGCAGAGCGTCAGTACGAAAATCCAATTAGCGTCAGTTTGTGCAAATCAGAGCCTTGACTCGTCGCGCATCTCAGTGTTCAATTACGTCATGTGCTCCCTGAGACTATCCAGTCTTGACTTACTGTGACTACTCTACTGGCGCTCTTGCGTGGACAGCGGGTCTCCTCATCATCGAGCAATATCCACCAGAAGTTTTGTGGACCAAGCAGCTAAACAGTAAGTCGGCCTGTCATTCCATCCACTTATCCATATCTCCCCGTATGGGCACACACATGGATACACACACGCACGCACGCACGCATGCACGCACGCACGCACGCACGCACGGCGCGGGCGCGGGCGTGAGTGTGGTGTAGTGTGGGTGTGGGTGTGGTGTGGTGTGGGTGTGGGTGTGGGTGGGAGTGGGTGGGGTGGGGTGGGTGTGGGTGTGTGTGTGTGTAAGTTTTATATTATAAATGATTTGCCAGCTTCCATGTGTATTTTAAATCGTCACTCGCATTCCTTTCCCTCTAATATCTGAGATGGCACGAGGTTTAGTTCCGGGTCAAAAGGATTAAGTTCCTTGACTCAAATAGGACCGACATTCACACTGTCCATCGGAACAGGTGTCATAGCGTCTTTTTGGGATGTTGACCCATATTCCGAAACCGAGAAGGTACGTGCGATTCACAGCTGTTCGCCTTTGTGCGAATACCTGTGAGATTGAGTCTAACCATCCTTCCATACCCTCTCCATTCTCCCTTATTATCTCCTTGACCAAATTCTCAAAGGTTGAACGTAACAATACCATATTACAAACAATACCACTATATTACTACTAAGTGTTATTTATTAGAAGTTAGCACGATAACTAATTACGCTAATGTTAATCCTACCCAATCTCTCTGCATCTTCATTCCATTTTCTCAACAAGCTACCTCAATGCTTTGTAATTCTTTTGCTAGTATCCTATAAATATTGGGTTGTTCGGAAAGTAATTTCGTTTTTTCCCAACAGAGGACTTAATTGTATTTTTTCACAGCCAACTTCACACTTAACCGCATAATCATTATATATTTTGACAGCTGATATAGCAAGGCTTGCTTGTGAAAAAAGTTCGATTGATTCTACGCAGTAGTTTTTGGTTGGTGCCCTATTAAATATGGAAAGTGAAAAGCAGCATTTTCGGCATATTTTACTTTTTTACTATCGAAAAGGTAAAAATGCTGTTCAAGCAAGAAAAAATTATCCGATGTGTATGGAAAAGATGTATTGACAGAACGCCAGTGTCAAAACTGGTTTGCAAAATTTCGATCCGGCAATTTTGATGTTGAAGATGCACCACGTTCTGGAAGGCCAATTGAAGCTGAAGAATAAAGGCATTAATTGATGCAAACCGGCGAATAACAATTCGTGAGATCGCTGAGAGATTAAATTTATCGAATTCGACCGTTCATGATCATTTGAAACGCCTAGGTTTAATCTCAAAGCTCGACATATGGGTTCCTCATGTTCTTTCGGAAAGAAATTTGTGCCGTCGCATTGACGTCTGTGATTTGCTTCTCAAATGTCAAGAAAATGATCCATTTTTGAAGCGCATCATCACTGGGGACGAGAAATGGGTTGTCTACAACAATGTTAAACGCAAGAGATCATGGAGTAAAAAAGATGAACCGGCTCAAAGCACTTCGAAAGCCGATATTCATCAAAAAAAGGTGATGCTATCTGTTTGGTGGGATTTCAAAGGAATTTTTTTTTTTTTAGCTTCTACCGGACAACACAACGATCAATTCTGAAGTGTACTGTCATCAGCTGGACAAATTGAATGATTCACTTAAACAGAAAAGGCCAGAATTGATCAATAGAAAAGGTGTAGTGTTCCACCAAGATAATGCGAGACCTCATACAAGTTTGGTAACTCGCCAAAAGCTTTTACAGCTTGGATGGGATATACTGCCACACTCACCATATTCTCCAGATCTGGCACCTTCTGATTATTATTTGTTCCGATCTCTACAAAATTTTTTAGACGGTAAAACCTTTACTTCAAATGAGGAAGTCAAAAATCACCTGGATCAGTTTTTTGCCAGTAAAGAACAAAAATTTTATGAGCGTGGAATCATGCTACTGCCAGAAAGATGGCAAAGGCATTGGATCAGAATGGACAATATATAATTCAATAAAATATTTAATCACTATAAGAAAATCGTCTTTCATTTTCATAAAAAAAAACGAAATTACTTTCCGAACAACCTAATATATTTTAACAATACTTGAATGGACAGCGTGTGTCTTACATGTTTGTGTGGCTCAGGAGCCATTAATAGCTAGATCTTTTCTAAAGTCTGTCTGAAGTCTGGAAGCAGAGAGAGCGAGAGAACCTTCCTTCTGAAAAGGAAGTGGTGTTCCTACTCCTACGCATTTTTCTTACGTAACTGAGGGGGGAACTTGTCTTAAGGTAGATCTCTTACATGACAACACGCTTACCGCTGTAGTGCTCGGATCGTTCTCATGCAGGAGTAGCGTTACATCGCTCTAGTAATGCTAGTGAGATAGAGAAAATTATCGTGCGGACATAACAATCAAAACATATCGATGCGCGGCTTTAGGATCCCCTTAGGGGAATGCTGGCCAAATTGTCCAGATTTTGCAGATTGATATAAATCTCCGAATTTACTAAACGAAGTCTGAAAATTTCTTTTATTGGATTAAAGTAGACGCATTTGGGAGTGCTGTAAAAGACTTTATGCTAAAAAAATCGGAAAAAAAGTTAAAAATTTACGTTTTTTATTACATTTTTCAACTCGTAGAGCTGCCACCTGACGTAGATATTTCCTTAATACATAAAAATTTTATAGAAGCTCGTTTGAATCAAACGATAGTGCAGCACTCAGCGCATTACATGCACAAACAATACTGAGTTTATGAAACTAAGATTAAAAGCTCCAAGAGAAAGATTTATATCGATCTGCAAATGACGTGTATACAAATCTTGAGCGAAGACTCGGAATGGTAAAAAAAAATAATAATTGTGTCTAGCAGTAGATGTCCGAGCTTTTAAGAGATGGCGTTGCAATATGTTAGATAAGGACAAATGAATGCGTTTGAGCGAGACATAATGATATATAATAAGTATAAGAAATGAATAAAAAATGCTACTATTATCAAATTTGGAATTAAAAAAAAATCTTTACTATCAACCTCGATCAAGTTCAGCTGTCGATCTAGCATTCCCTTAACTGCATTGTCCTTCCTGCTAGTTAGAAAGAAGATGTTAAGACGAGAAATTGCGTCATATAGAACATAAAACGACGACTTCCGGCTAATTGGCGTCACTCTCTTTATACCCACTCTATTTGACGCTATTAGCGCCTGACGTAACCGTATAGTGACCCTCTAAACAAAGCCGCGAATAACGTTAAGGTTAGATCGGCGACGCCATTTTTCAGTAAAAACCGGAAATAGTGATGGTTAATAAAATACAACTGCCAGCATCATCACAGTTATGAAAAGACTATGTTTAATGTGTGCATTAATCTTTAACACATGTGAATCCAGTGAATTTAAATATAGTTGTCAGAATGTTGTTAGAATTAAGAACTGATATTATTAACGTATTTCATAAAATTATATTTTCTAAAATGACTAATTGTTCTGCACCAAACTGCAACAATTCTTTATGAAAGTTACATTATGAAAGTCTTTCTTCGTAATTCTGAACAAAGAGCAAAATGGGCAGCAAATGTAAGACCTTGATGTAAGAAGATAAGGTGTACCATTCCTGAGGATGCGCAATAGGAGAGTGAATTTGACGCCAAAATTTGATTGGCTATTCCAATATGCCAGCGCTATTATACGCAGGAAAGTGCATAAAGACCAAAATTTGATTGGTTGTTTCCAGTATTGCTATCGCCATTATACGCAATGGTACAGCCGGTCACAGAAAGGTTGCAACCCTTTTTTTCAATGGGTTTCGGAATGCTGTCTATTCACGAGCGATTGGTTCTTATTTGTGGATCCATAAGTAAGAATCAATCGCTCGGTGAGCAACTGCATTTCGAAAAAAAGGTGTTGCAACCTTTTTATGACTATGTCGTACATCTTGTATTCTTACATCATGTGTAAGACGATTAAATTGGAGCCAATTAATACTAATATCTTTGCGAGGTTTGTTGTGGGATTTAGTATTATTTAACCTTTTAAGGAGATTTTGTTAGCGAAGGTAATTGATTGGTTGGTCGAAAATCAACTTCGAGACTTAATTTTTTATACGCTGTAGATAAATACACAAATAATGGCTATGTTCAGCAGAGAAAACAAATCAGTTAGCGCTTAGTGATTCTTTAATATGATTGGTTCCTACACTTAAATCCAACGATGAACTAAAGGCAAGAACCAATCGTATTAAAGAATTAAACGCTAACTGATTAGTTTTCTCTGCTGAGCACAGCCAATGCCATAATTTGAGTAATATTGACCGTAGTTTTCTTGTAATGTTATTCTGAAATTGACCATTTTAAACATATCATCTTATGGGAAGCGGTCGTTCTAAAGTAGATAATCACCGATTTAATACATACTCAGCCAATTTAAGACTTTGAAAAATTAGGATTTCACAGATGAAATATCAACAATGTAAATATCAACAGTATACAAAAAAGCAAAATCGATTTATTATAATGGTAAATCGATGGATTTTCCCTTAAGAATGTAAAGCTTTATTATCACAAAATTTGCCTTACCTTTACCTCACGGATCGCATTATTACAGTAAGAGACTTGGCAACGCCGCAGTGCACAGCTGATACGAAGTCAACTTTATATAATCTAGAATCCATCTCGGTGTAAAGAAACAGATATGAAAGTAATGAATAAAAAGTTTTTTATAAAGAAACAACGTTTTGATTATGTGCATAAATTTTCGTAAAATTTTTAGTACATTTATTATAAAAAATTGCAATGAGAAAGAATAATTTAGAGAAATTACATAACTGTATTTTTATTTTATAAATACCATCCTATGGTATTACAAAATACAATTATGTAGTATTAACTAATTTATTATTTTACTAATTTATTAAATGCTTCTGCGAGTTCGCCTAATTTATATGATAAATTGTTAATTACTTTTTTGTTTTCGTGACTTGTGGATTGCAGCTGGGAATGGATTTCCCGATCACAGGACCCAAAGCCGGCTGGGCCTGGCAACGACAAGAGATCGAGGTACGGCGAACCACGTGAGTGGGGCGACCGAAGAGAGGTTATGCGTGCGTGAAATTATAATTTGAAAGTTAGAACATAGGAATTTATATATATATATATATATATATATATATATATATATTAAACCGTTATTGTCGTAATCATATGCAATTGAATTAATAATATTATAATTAAGATTATAATTATAGCTATTAGGGTAGGATTGTTGTTGTTGTTGTTGTTATTATTATTATTATTATTATTATTAGAGCTAGCATTACGATCGAGGTTATGTGTAAAATTGTTACGGAGATAATAAGATGCATAAATGTAATTGTAGATTAAGATTAGCGTTATTAAAAGGGATTAGGATATTGTTATTATTGTTACAAAACTGAGTCAATCATGGGCGACAATACCCATCGTATAATAAAGGAGAAATCAAAGGCGATTAAAAATGTTTGATTTAGTAATAGACAGTAATAGACAGTATAGTAGTTACCCGATAAACAAAGAATAATAGAAATTAGGCCATTGGAAGGTAAGCATGAAAAACAGTGGCACGGGCCAACGCGAAGGAATATAGAAAGGAGGAAAACGTGAAGTTTAGATATGAAGGTCAGGGACCAACAGGGGAACTAACGTTCCGCGAATTCGGAAAACTCAACGTTACAATGGCGAAATAGTGTTGCGGGCGCATGGCGGCGCGTGAAAAAGAAACAAGAAACGTTAGATTTCTCTGGGTAGGCAATAGGACAAATTAACGTAGCGAGAATTCGCAATACCCAATGCTTAAAGAGCGAAATAGTGTTTTGGATAGATAAGAGCAAAGTAGAAGAAAAACAAAAACGTAGAGATTCTCAAATAAGAACGCTGAATAACTTAACGTTTTGTAAAGTTAAATTATATGATGTCATAGGGTCGAAACAGTGTTTTAGGAAGAAAGCATGTGGATAAGAGAAAAGGCTAAACGTTAGAATGAGGGTTAATTAGGAACCTAACGTCGAGGTTTGGCAAAAAGTATACCGGATGTGCAAACGGTACGCGCACTTGACCAAGCGGATGATGCGGGGCGTGAATAGCGTCCGAGCGAGTAATATCTATACGGGAAAACCTGTAAAGGGAAGAAACATCGATGAATCAGGATACTTACCTAAATCCACCTGGGGAAGAGCGGAAACCGATATTACGATGACAAGGTCCACCATTAGTACTTGAAACAGCAAAAGGGAGCGATGAATGGAAATAGAATAGAATATCGATAGGGAACATTGATTGTGTGATGCGAGCACTGTAAGTACGCGAAGCGTTAAGAGTTAAGCGCTAAAAGCGAGATTCTGAGTGGGAGACGATAGCGAGAGTGGGGTGCGAAAATTATAACATACGGCGACGGAGCAGAACGAAGAAGTTCTCTTCCGGCCTCTGATTCGTAGACAAGAAATAACAAAGGAAAGAGTTCTCTCCGGACCTTATGGTAGAAAAGGACAATGTTGAAAGATAGAGCAGAAATAGAGAGTATTCTCCCAACGGTGAAACAAAAGTGGTAATACTTAGGAGTGTTCTTCTAATCGCCGAAACAAGGAGTCGTACGATATATACGAGTATATAATAGTTGCGTATCGAGGGAGCGAATATCCAAACGATTGTAACCATCGGAGACGACGCAGTTTTGTATAGTGACTAAATTGATATTTAAATATAGAATTGTTTCGTTACCCTAATTGTGATAATCTAATAATTATTGTGTGACCTATCCTTTGCGATTCTTCTCCGAAGAAAGAAAAAGGACCGAAATCCAAGCAACCGAACTGGAGATCCGATCAGGATAACCGTCAATATCTTGTCCCAGAAGAATTTCAATTCCTTGACGTCCACTTGTGTTATACGATCACAAAAGGTCTTTCAAAGATATTCCAGCTTTTGCAATTTTTGTTACCATATTTGAGATCTCCAAAGATTTAGCATTTGGTTCCTGAAGATTTAATACGTATTTGAGGCACTCGAGTGAACTTTAGAGGATCTTGTATTGTAAAGAACGTTGTTTTTGAATAATCAGAAAATCAATCGTCATTGCATTTTCCAGGATCTGTTCCTTAATAATATTGATATTTGGATATGCTAGAAGTTTCTGTAACATAGCGACGTCATGCAATGCATTATGAGCGCCTATCGTATTATAGTTTCAGACCCAAAGTATTCTTCGGCTAGTGTAGATAGCTTGAAACTTGCTTTCGAATGCCGTCGCGTAATTAATTTATTCTTTAGCATTAGCAGAGCATTTGCGAAGCCATGAACCACACAAGTGAACTCTTGAAGTATTCCTTGTTCTTCAACGAATTTAATTATCAAAGGGGCGTCAAATTTAAAATCATTGTGAACTGTTAAAACTATATTAGGTGTAGTAAAAAGTCATCGCGTATTTTTTAGCTCAAAGTTGTATATACAATATCTTCGTCAATAATGAATGAAATTCAAATTTAAAAAAAGGGTTTTAAAGCTTGAAATCTCTACTTTTAAAAGCTTATCACATTTTTTAAGTTTATATGAGTTTGATAATTTTTACATACCAAAAACTACGAGCTGAAAAAGACGAAAAATTTTCTTCTCACTTTGTGGATTTGTAACGTGTCCAAAACGAATTTGAGAAAATTTTCGATTACCTATCGTGAAAGCTTGATACTTTCCCTACAAAATCGTTTTTTTTAAATATTCCTACGACTTTTGATTACTGAGTTATCGCGGATTAAATAAAAGAATTATTTTGACTTTAATTGCTCATAACTCCATTAAAAATTGTCGTATCGTATAATTTAAAAAAGAGATTTTTAAAGCTGAAACTTTACTCTATCAAGATATATTTATATTGTTGGTAAGAAAGTAATTGCGGTTTTTACTGATAGATGTCTTTTAAAAAAACGCGATGACTTTTTACTTAACCTAATATTTTGAGCAATGGAACGTAAAAATGTTAATAACCCACTGATAGCAACAGTTGAAACTGGCATCGAATCCAGTATCCAGTACCAAATCGCCGTTCTTTATTTCAAATCCAATGACGGCAGATGCACTGCTTAATATCCAATGCAGTGGCATAATGTATGCATTGTATTCAGAATTCTTGAATCTAGTAGCAATTTGAAGGATTTCGAAATTTTTATCAAAATCGGTAGTGTCTAAATCAAATACAACAGCCTTTGTAGAGGCCAAAATGATATTTCTTATTATCTATATCTTATAGTAGGGTATAAAGGTCGACTCTAAACCGGGAGCTCCGTGGGGGATGGTGAGTGAAGGACGGGGAGTTTCCGCGGCGCGAGGGGAAGGGAATGACGTCACAGGGGCGGGGGAGGGGTGTGCGGGAGATGAAGTCACTGGATGCGGGTGTGCGGGAGATGACGTCACAAGATGGGAGTGATGTCGCAGGGGATGATGTTATAGGGCAGAAGAGAAGGAGGATGTCACGAGTGCGGGGGGCTGGGGAACGAGAATGACGTTAATGAACATGAGATGTATGGAAAAATAACGTAGCAGGAAATTACGTTACAGCGCACGGGATGTGCAGAAAATTACGTCGCGGTCCGCCGTCGCTGCCGCCGTCGGTCTGCACCGCGCTATACTTATCATTTTTTATGCGTCGCCATCTTCTCGCACGCAAAATATTTTATTACACGATCATTATTTTTTCTCCTCCAGTATCTTGCAATAATTGTATTCGATGATTTTGAGTTTAAATAATTTTAAAAAACGCCGACGCTAAATGACAGCGCGATGATACGGCAATGATGCGCGCATAATGCGATACCGCAGAGGTAAAGTGGATGAGCAAAGGAAGGATGAAAAGAAAGAAGGAATAATTGTGGACACTGAGATATTTTTAAGTCATGAAATATTTAAACTTTTCAGGAATTAAAAAGAGATGGAATTATATAGGAGGTAACACGAATATACCAGAAAAAGAATTTATATATTTATATAGAACGATATTTTATAAAAGAATAATTAAAAGAAAGATATTTTATAAAAAATCATAATTTTTTAAATGATTCAAGAAAAATCGATTTTTTCAAAAATTAATTTTATTATTGTCCCGTTTCAGACTAGAAATTTTCATCTAGAACATTTTTGTTCTGCCAGTCCTGATTTTTTAAATATTCAACTGTTTGAAATAGGATATTCCGTACAGATAATTAGATTCTCACTTTTTGTCGGTGAAATCACTGCTTGTCGTAATACTGATGAAAGTGAATATCGAATAAAAAAAAAATTAAATTCTGAATACAATAAGTAGGAATTTTTTATCGTAAATTTTCATTTAATTTAACGATAAAACCAGTCATATGTATAAACTAAGCAATAGATGTTTGAATTCGTATATTTATTTGGTGAAATTTTTGTAGAGATGTACCTACGACAGTACTTACACCTACTCACGCGTACACACGAACATATATTAAAATTAAAAATGTTCACATCTAAATGTGAAAATAAAATAAAAATTACATAATGGACAGGAGTTGGACTGAATAGAGGCATGTAATACAAAGATATAAATTTTTTTGCACTGATATTATTAATGATATAACACATCTGTGCATACAATGTGTACTAACTTACAATTAAACAATTACCACGTGATGATAAAAACTTACGCAATGAGAATTATCGTGACTTAATGTATCTCAATATATTAATATATACATCATATGAAATATATATATATATATA
>NW_017305977.1:1061016-1062488 GCF_001594115.1 Trachymyrmex septentrionalis | reverse complement strand
GCACGCACGCACGCACGCACGCACGCACGCACGCACGCACGCACGCACATACAGGGTATCACAACCACCATACAATACTTTTATAGCGCATTCTAGAGATAAAATAGAGTAAAGAATCCTAATATGCAAATGTCGAGCTACAATAGTTTTTAAATCATAATTAATCAAAGATAATTTGTAATATATATATATATATATATAAGTAAAATATTTTTTATTTATAAGCATTAAAAATTAGCTTATAATTCAAATTATTTTAAATATCTTGACATTTTCGTATTAGGATTTTTATTCTAGAAGACTATTCTATAAAAGTATTATACGGCGATTGTGAAACATCTTGTATACACACTCACATACATATACACACATTCACATACACATACATACATATAGGTTGTCCCATTTTAATTTCTTGAGACAAATATCTCAAAAAATATAGAAGATACAAAATAATGTTTCAGATAAAAGTGGAATAGTTTCAAAGGGAATGTATTTTAATTACATTATTTTTTTCTAGTTGTAGGCATAAAAAAAATGTAAGGGACATCTTCTCTTTTTTAAATGGTATTATATGATTTTTTTAAATATATGTAATTCCTTCAATTATTCTATATGTGAAAGTATTAAGGTAGATATCAAAAAATCAATAGTTTACGAGATATTTTATACTTAGTACTGACAGATATTAATGTAAAAGATTAAATATTTCGTAAACTGTTAATTTTTTTATAATCATCTTAACAAACAATACAAAATATTGTAGACTAATGAGAGTCAGCAAACGATGTTGTGAGAGTCTGCAACGATAAACGGCGCAATCATTTAGTGAACAATCAATTATCAGATATTGAATTGATGTCTTCTTTTGAATGTTTTGATTCTCTTTGGAGTCCTTCTCAGCAAGAATGATACAAGTATAATTAGCTCACATATCCATAATGCTTAAGTCGCAAATTGACGAAGATACAGTGTTATTAATCATCACGAAACATAAAATATTGTACTGAAGTTTTTGTTGAACTTATTAAAACTTAAAAAGTAGAAATGTTAAAATCAAATATAAAGATCACACGTTTTTAGAACACACGTCCGTGTACGACGACGTGCCATTCAGATATACGTATTGTTTAAAATTCGAAAGTCCTAATATAATTATTGTTATTGCGTATCTTAATACTTTTATGAACACAATATACATATAATGAATCAATGGTGATGATTTATTTTAAAAAGGTTTCATTTTGTCTACATATTTCTTTTAACTATTATATTTCTTTTACACTAATTGATTCATCTCATGTTATTATATTCATAAAAGTATTAAGGTACGATTATAAAGAAGTTAATAATTTACGAGATATTTGATATATCATGTCATAAGCCAACATAAAATATAAAATATCTCGTAAACTATTGGTTTTTTGTCGTCTCGATCTTTTATTTACAGAATAACACAGGCTGAAAAATTT
>NW_017305977.1:1050015-1060916 GCF_001594115.1 Trachymyrmex septentrionalis | reverse complement strand
GGGGGGGGGGGGGGGGGGGGGGATCTTGTGCTTTGAATTTGAAAGATATTTCCGGTAGGATTTTGATGCACTGAAAGCGACTATGTTGTCCGTTTTTTTTCCATTATCCTCCATTTTTTTAAATAATCGCAAAAACAGTTTTTTCCTGAAGTGCCTTCTTTATTAATTTTTTCCAGCTAAACAAAAAATTATATCTGTCTGTGTGTGTTTTGTGGCATTTAACTTTAGAAATGTTCCAACAATACCAAAAATGTGCAATTCAAAATGGCGGATCCAATATGGAAGACAAGGATTTTTAAAAAATCCGTACATGAAAATCGATACTTGGTGATTTTGTAAGTCTCTGATTACTTATACAGTAATCACAATTGTTGAATTGAAAATAACAGATCCAATGGCGATGAATAATAAATAAACACGGAACAGTGATTTTAGCGTTACCTTTATAATAAGGTGATATATCCATGTGATATAGGATGGATAACGTTAAAATCACCATTCCGTGTACATTTATTTATTTGGATCCATATTGGATCCGGCATTTTGAATTGCACATTTTTTACTTCAGATTTAGAATCAGTGACCAAAAAAAGACTACAATGCTCCTGTATTCGGTGGCTATGTCAGATTCGAGAGGATATCGCGCATTATAGGTGACGCGCGGGCTGCTTTGGCGCTTTAAATTCAATAACTTCTGAACAAATGGTCGAAAATTAATTTTTCGAAAAAAAAAAAAGGATTTAAACTAGAAACATACAGCTGTAAGTATAAATTGTCAGATATTTTTTACAATTTTTTTCTTTTGAATTATTTGGTTTTATATTACAAAATTTGTCAATTTTTTCCGGTTTTTTTACGATTTTTCCAAAGTATTCTGTTTGCGGTTTGCAAAATTATAAAACATTTTTATAAGAATCGAAAAAATATTTTTAGTATTGTTGAAACATTTCTAAGTTAAATGCCGCAAAACACACAGACCTCGATATAATTTTTTGTTTAGCTGGAAAAAATTAATAAAGAAGGTAATTCCGAAAAAAACTGTTTTGCGATTATTTAAAAAATGGAGGGTAATGGAAAAAACGGACAACGTAGTCGCTTTCAGCGCATCAAAATCCTACGGAACCATCTTTCAAAATTCAAAGCATAAGACCCCCCCCCCCTCCCTCCCAAATTTTGTCGGCCTATGTAATTAGAGAAATTATATTATGTTAAAAAATCATATAACCTTCATATCTTTTTGGCACCTCCACTCCACCTAGAAAAAGAAACGTGATCAAAATACATCCCCCTCAAAACCATTCCACTTTCATCTTAGGATCTCTTTCACCAACCTCGGTTAAGTTAACCGACAGTTACACGGGGCTCATTTAAACTCAGCTTTATAGCTCATGCTTAACTTTTAAGCGAGATTTAACATATTTCAAGTTAAATCTCGGTTAAGAGTTAACCATGAGTTGTGGAACTCTGAAAGAGACCCTGAAAGATTTTTTCCGTATCTATATTTTTCAAGATACTTGGGGAAATTAAAGTGAGAAACCCCATGTGTGTATATACATATCTTTCTTTTCTCTCTCTTACATGAAGTTATTAAAGGCTGGCGCGAAGTAAACTTCATGACTTAGATTCTCGTATGCCGAATTAACAGCGACAAATATCGTAATATTCAAAATCTTGTAATATTCGATTACTATATAGGCATTTATATATTAATAACGATACTTTTAACGATGCTGTATTATTGTGTGCTTTAATCGAATAACTTTTACAACTTGAACTTTTCATATTTATTTTTATTATCATTCGTACATTTATAATTGTAACTCAGAAAAGCCGTGTAACACCTTCGGATCACGTTTAATCATGTGCAAATAGCCGATCATTATGATCAAGAGAAAGAAAAATAAAAATAAATGAAAAAATAAAATAAGTCTCCTCTTTATAAATTTTTCCAAATAATTTGAAAAATACTGAGAGATATGTAAAATTTCAAAGTTACACTCAACGAAAATCATCTGTCTACATATAATAACATTCATAATAATTTCTCTTTTTCGTTCGAGTATATTCTTTAATATCTGTATACCCGATATTATTGTCAATCTGATAACATGTGTCTACATTTCGTTTCTATACGTGATTATGCTATTGCATAATAATGTAAACTTGCACAATGTCATTTATTATGAGATACAAAATTTTTTCATACAATTTAATAAGTTAACGGTAATATCAATAAAAAAAAGAGATAGTATTATTCATTAAAGGTTAAACATTTTCCGATTTCCCCTGTTTACTTAATTCAAGAGCGAGAGCTAGTTCGGCGTCTTCTTTCTCTTTACGCCTGAGCCTCTCTTCTTCTGCTTTTATACTCTGCTTTTCTGCCCACGCCAGTTGTTCCTCCTCTGATAAATTAGTTACGTTATTACCGCTCCACATCTTTCCGAAATTGTTCGTAAATTTATCATCGTTGTAAGTGATATTAGACTTTGAAATGCGCATTATATTTAACTCGTGCCTCGCGATGGTCTTTGCATCTTTAGTTGAAAACGCTTCGTCAAGATTGATCGTTCTTGACTTGACATTAGCAAATGCTTGGGAAAAATCAATATCCTGAACGTTCTTGTTATCAATAGAAAACGCTTTTCCAAAATCGACGTCGAACTTGCTTGCGCTACTCGTATCGCTTACATTGTTCTTCTCGACTTTTGCTTTAGCGAGCGGAAAAGTATTAGAGAAATTATTATCGAAAATTTTAGCCGAAGTATTTTTACTCGAGAACGCAGAAATCGACTCAAAACCAAAAGGATCTGTTTTGTTCGTCCCCTTGTTCTCGTTCGCGTTCAAGTCCTCTGTCATCTCATCGGCGAATGGGTCCGTTATATTGAAAGGGTCTTCATAACGGTAGTCTCGAAAAGGATCCTCCGTAAAGTCCGACAGCTTTGGTTGCGCCATTGTTACGTGGATTTTACTCGTTGCTCTTGGTGGAGTCGATTGATTAGCCGTCGGTTCTGGCTGAAGCAGGTTTTTGTCACTGGTCAATTGTTTTACTGAAACGGTAGAAGAAAATAACGCGGATGCCGCCAACCGTCCTCCGGATGCTGATTGGTCCTAAATCGCTATTTTTACTTACAAAAACTGTCAAAAGTGCTGCAATTTTATGATATTCGAGCTTCGAGAAGAAATTGTGACAAGGTAAGAAACCTTGTAAATCGTCATCTATTAAAGGGTTATAGGATTTTAAGAATTCCAAAGATCTAAAAAAAGAATTTCAAACATCTAAAAAAGAATTTTAAAGATACACAAAAACATTTTTTTCCATTTGCTTTTGGAAGCTATCAAAATGTAACTGATATAAAAAATTTGAAATTTGAAAGCAATATTTTTAGAAATATTTCCAGTTCACGAAGGCTTTTCTAGCACATTTTAAATTTTTCCTCAAGTTAAAAATTTAAATAAAAATAAATTTTTTCAAGAAGCGCAGTTCCTATGTTTAAATATGACGAATATGATAATTTCACAAAAAATAGTTTTTTAAAATTCCTTCTAAATAAAAAATAAAAAGTATAAAAAATCTTTTTTTAATTTTAAGATAATTGAGCAAAGCTAAAATCTTAGTTATTGTGCAACGCGCGGATTGTAACGATTATTTAGGACGTCATTATGATTTATTATTTCAATAATTTCGTTATATTAAATTTTAATCTTATTATTAAAAATGATTTTCCAAGAGAAAACGCTATTGGTCTATCTTTTTGAATAAAAATTTTATATGGTGTTGAAGAGTATTTTAGTCTTTAATTCACTACACTCCTATAACCCCTTAAAGCGGTTCGATTATGCATGCGTACGTGCGTGCGCGCGCATGGACATACGCATGAATGGACGCACGCGTGCACACACGATTTAAATACATTAATAATTTTTTTAAATACATTATGCCCAAAAAATCAAGAATCACACATTCTGTCTTCCAAAAATAGACACTTTTCAAGAGTTTTTAACAACTTTATTCTAAGACCGTAAGTCGTAAAGTCGTAACAAAGTGATCAAACGCAGTTGAATATGTGAAAAATAATCGACTGTGATTGATCAATGTCTTACAATTTTATGGCCTCTTAAAGTAGAGCTGTGGAGTAGACTAACGATCTGACTGATTTTTTTATAAAATAAATATTTGTGAAATGTGAAAATTTTGTTACTAATTTTACAAAGTTTCATGGCATGAATTAAAAATCGCACATAACAATAGTTTACAACTTTTAAAAGAGTGGATCTTTAATTGGCATGCTTCTTGATTATTATATGATTTTTTTCACCAAGTTATTCAACATTAAACTAAAAAGCGTCTGTTTGAGAATAGAAAACGAATGAGCTAATATTCAGAATTTTTTATATGATATATAAGGAATGTAATCTCTATATTAAAGGAATATGTTAGATTAAATATGTATTAATTGTTTAATTTTTAACCTTAAACAAAGTTTAGAAATGAAAAGTTTCTTTATATCGAAAAAAATGATAGTTATACCTTCATAATAGAAAAGAGACCTTCTTATTGGTTTTAATTTCAAAGAATACCGAACGCTAATCCGTTCGTCTCCTATGAGCAGTCAAAATAAAAAAGACATCTCACTATTGACATAAAAAGACACTTCACTATTGAATATATTTCGTAGAAAACAGTCATACAACGCTTATAATAAATACACAAATTAAAAATAAAGATTCATTCTTTCAAAAGCTATAAACTCCTTTATGTACGATTTTTAATTGATGCTATAAAATTTGTAAAATTCGTAAAAAATTTTCAGATTTAACGGGATGTCCATTTGTAATCGTGTAGCTCTGTAAGAAATCATAAATTATTGACTTAAAATATGTTCAAATAGATTCAAAACTCTAAATTCTTTTATATACGATACATTTATATACGACATATTATAATATATAAATACATTTTTTCTTGTTGATACTTTTCAATTGAATTATGTCTTAAGTTATCTTTTTTGTAATTTCCTTGTGAAAATTGTTCTATTTAACATTCCATAGAGGATTTTATTATTTTAAAAATCCATTTCTTTAAAAAATCTACAGAAGATGAAGGAATATTAAGAAGCACGTGAAATGAAATAGAAAATAAGACAAGCTTATACACTATCAAAGCACGAAGCTTTTTACATACGAAAAATACTTCGTTTTATATTAAAGTATTGTCTAAATAATCTGTTTAATCAGAAATCTTTGCGTAACCCGTAGAAACAGATTACTGAGGCTGCGTTCCACTCAATGCTTGCGACTATCATTTATCCTTGTTTAATATTTGATAAAACGACAAGAATGAAATGATTTCACAAGTGTTATGAGCGTTAAGTGGAACGCAGCTTGAATCTTCCTGCAAATGCTTTTGTCCATGAGTTATATTAAAGTAATTTTTAAAAGAAACATTTAAAAAAATTTATTATATCAATTATACGTTCAGGTAACTCCATATGTATAACAGGAAGTATGTAAAGTGTGTCAAAAAATGATACAAGATATCTTTTTTAAAGAAACATTTAGCTTTCCTGTATAATATTGAACAGAATTGCTACTCAATATTTTATAGAGTATTGCTTAAAGAAGAAAGAATATTTTATTTATTTTTATAAAAAAGAAATGTCCTGGAATCTAAAAATATTAGTAGGTCTGAAAAAACTATTTTGTAATATTTTGTTAACTCTGAAAAGTACTATTATTTAGTTCTGAAAAGGACTGTTGTATAGAGTTACTAGTTTTAAAAAAGTCTTATTTTTTTAGTTGCAGACCATAAAACGATCTATTTATAATAATTACTCAAAGTCTGTATCACAATGTACGTTTCCGCATGAAGAATTTTAGAACAAGTTTAGACACAATTTTAATTAAATAAATTATTATTATTATGTAAGAGAGTAATAAAAATTATCATATTCTGTCAAGACATAATGTTAATTCGTAGAATTTTTTATTATGTTTAAACATAATTATAGTTCGTTGAATATTATTATGTAACAACGTAATTATAAGTCGACTAAGATAAAAATTTAATTTGTTCAATATTAGCCTTAGAATATTGTTTTATGTTGTTACAAAATAAAATGGCTTGCCACTGTAATTTGTAACAACATAAACAATATAATATAAATAAATATATATCGCTATTTGTAGTTTTGACAATAATAGGGAGTTTTTGCAATACCGTTTATCCAGATACGGTGAACCCTAAAATTAGATTATCTTCTTTTTAACAACTAATTAAGAAAAGAATAATATGATTTTAGCCATATCTGAATTCACGTTATTGCAAAAACTCCCTAATTAAAAATTAAAACGTCTTTATTCGGAACTAAAATTATGTCACAATATAATAATAATTACAAATTTTTATTATGATATAATTATTATTTGTAGAATTGTATTAATTTATTAATATTAATTCATTAAGACAGAGATTGTAATTTTTTTAGATAATTACTTTTTAAGAGTTTTACATTAGAATTAGAAATTAAATACTTATAACGAAGCTGGATCTTTAATTTAAATAATTCAATGTGAATTACACAGAGTGTTTGATAAGTAAAAACGATAAAACTCTCACTTAGAAGTAGAGCGGACTAAATTAAGTCGAAAAGTCTCTACCATTTTTGCAATTTTCGAAATTAATGAAATATCAATTACTAAAAATTATTGAAAATCAATATTTTTCGATTTTTAGTAATTAATATCTTATTAACTATTCAGAAAATTGTAAAATGGGAGAGAACTTTTAAACTCAATTTAGTCCGCTCTATCTCTATGTAAATTTTATCGTTATTTATCAAACACCTTGTCCATACACACACATACTATATATATACCATATATGGTATATATATATATATATATATATATATATATATATATATACACACACACTATCTGCACGCACGCACGCACGCACGCACACACGCATGCACGCATGCACGCACAAAGTAAATTAGAGTCGTCAAACCAACTTTTTACTTTATGAGAAAATTATCTATTTCATACCTAATTGAATTATAACGTGTGCAGTCAATTATTTTATAGTAAAAAGCTGGTTCAATGACTCTGATTCATATGACTCTATTTCTGTATATGTACAAGCATATATACTATATTTGTAGTCATTCAAACTGAGTGTGATTGGAAACCGGTTTTCCGGACTTATAAACGCGAGTCGGTAGTCTAAAGGACTCTTGCACGGAAAGCAAGAGATCTGGGTCCGACTCCCGGTCGAGGTAATATTTTTCGCAATAAATTTATTTACAGTTTTTTAGTACATTAATATCTTTTTAATATGATGTCTAATTGAGCAAATTATTAAAAATTGCTTGTCAATTTAATTTAATTTGTGATATTATTACAATAGTTTAATTACCTTTATAGGTCCAGATAATCAATTCGAGCACATTCGAATCACTGCAAATATGGTATATATTGTTACATACATAGTATATACATATATATAAATATACAATGTATTTCATTTTAATCCCCCAGGCAAATATCTCAAAAAATATGCAAAATACAAAAAAAATGTTTCAGACAAAAATTATATGGTTTCGAAGACGACATAAGATGGTATCATTGGTTTGATCTTGAGTGGTGTTGTCAAGGTCAGGTAAAGGTCACATTAAATTTTTTAAATAAAATCCCCATTTTTTATTACACATTCTTGTAGCTTATCTCAAGAGCTTTTCAAAATATTATAATCAAGTTTATTTTCATGAAATATTTTTTGAGTTATAAGGCTTGCCAAGTTACAGCCCGCATTAGGGGCTGTAATTACCCAAGGTGTCCGATCGACGACTAAAACCTCTTGAATGTTGTTCAAGATCACGACCTGGATAACATTTATCAAGATCAAGAATCTCATTGGAGATACCTCTTGTTTTCATTTCTACATAGAAATGATAATTTTTAGTGCAAAAATGAAAATAAAAGGAACAACCTCTAATAATCTTGATCTTGATAATGATCTTGATAAATGTTATCCAGGTCACGATTCTGAACAATATTTAAAAGGTTTTAGCCGTTGGTCAGACACCTTTAGTAGTGCTAATGCCGGTGGTACTGTAACTTTCAAGCCTTATATAACTTAAAAAGTACTTAATGAAAAATAATTGTATTATAGTGTTTTGAAAAGATCTTGATACCAGCTATTAAATTCTAGCATCAAAAATAGGATGTTCCATTTTTTTTAAATTGATTTGACCCTGACCTTAATCGACGCCACCCAAGGTCAAACTGATCAGCAAATATATCATTTTAAACTACATAACTTTTGTATGTAACATTTTTCTTAGAATACTTCCTTTCAAGATATTTAAGGGGTTTTTGAACACGCTGTATATAATATAAACATTTTTTGTTAATAACTTTTATACGTCATTTGTCATAGACAGTTACATAGAGAATAATTTTTATAAAAAAATTATAGAAAAAATAATTCAAAGTATGATTTAATTAAAAAGTATCAATAAGAAAAAGATTATTTCCATTTTGTATAAGAGGAGACGTACAGAGTTTTCGAATTTACAAAGAAACATTTTAAAACAATTTGTAAGCAAAAAGATTGTATTTTTTATGTAAGCTGTAATCTGACGTTTTGACGAGAGTGCTATCCCTTTCGAAATTTTTCTCAAAGGACATACTTCTGGCGAATATGATTTTTAATACAAAAACAATTTTTTGCATTATTATGATACGTAAGAATATTGTGCAATAGCAGTAAAAATAGTGGCAGAACAGCATGCTCATGTCCGTTTAAAAAACGGCGCCAACTGGAGTAGCTTTACTTGACAATATCTGCTTCATTAAACATTATAGAAAAAGGTGGCTCAGGTTTTCGACTCAAGTTTTAATCAGAAATAGCGCTATCTGATGATAGTATCCACTATTTAGGAGACACTCTACATACAGGGTGTTCAAAAAAGGTCGGAATCTCAAATTTACTCGAGACAATGACGTTTTTGAAAATATGTTCCAGACAAAAAATTGTAAGGTATAAAAAGATCTATTTACAGATTTTATTAGTTTGATTTTGGGTAGCATCTGGTTTCAATCTCCGAAAGCAGGGTCGATCGTTCGTTTTTCATCTCCTCGCAATCGGTCCTCAACTTTTCGAAATCCTTCAGTTCAGGAGTGGCAAAAGTGTCAAGATCAAATCGATTTTTTTAAATAGAACTATTTTTGATGCCAGAATAATAGCTGATGTGTGCAAGAGCTTTTTAAAACCTTGTAATAAATTTATTTTTCATTAAATATTTTTCGAATTATTAATTTTTTACGTAAAAATTAATTTTTAGTACATACATGAAAATAAAAGGAATGATTTTCAATGGCCTTGATAAATGTTATCCAAGACATGATTCTGAACAATATTTAAAAGGTTTCAACCATCGGTCAAACACCTTGCGTAATGCCGGCGGTAATGTAACTTTCAAGCAATATAACTCGAAAAGTACTAATATATTAAGTTAAGTAAAAAGTCATCGCGTTTTTTTAAAAGACATCTATCAGTAAAAACCGCAATTACTTTCTTACCAATAATATAAATATATCTTAATAGAGTAAAGTTTCAGCTTTAAAAATCTCTTTTTTAAATTATACGATACGACTTTTAATGGAGTTATGAGCAATTAAAGTCAAAATAATTCTTTTATTTAATCCGCGATAACTCAGTAATCAAAAGTCGTAGGAATATTTAAAAAAAAGATTTTGTAGGGAAAGTATCAAGCTTTCACGATAGGTAATCGAAAATTTTCTCAAATTCGTTTTGGACACGTTACAAATCCACAAAGTGAGAAGAAAATTTTTCGTCTTTTTCAGCTCGTAGTTTTTGGTATGTAAAAATTATCAAACTCATATAAACTTAAAAAATGTGATAAGCTTTTAAAAGTAGAGATTTCAAGCTTTAAAACCCTTTTTTTAAATTTGAATTTCATTCATTATTGACGAAGATATTGTACATACAACTTTGAGCTAAAAAATACGCGATGACTTTTTACTTAATCTAATACTTAATGAAAAATAACTTTATTACAGTGTTTTGAAAAACTCTAGATTCTGACAACAAAAAAAGGGTGTTCCATTAAAAAAAATCGATTTGATCTCAATGATCTTGGCAACGCTATCCAAGGTCAAACTGATAAAATCTATAAATAAATTTTTTTATAGATTTTATAGATACCTTACAACTTTTTTATCTGAAATATTTCTTTCAAAAATATCATCTTTTCAAATAAATCCGGAATTCCGACCTTTTTTGAACACCCTGAGTATATGTATATATTCCTTATTTCTTATTGTTATTCTTTTCATTGCGTCTGAGACCTTGCTCTCTTGAAAATTATTTATTTTTAGAGAACAGAATATGTGATCTCTTAATTTCTTGTCGTAATGTACATTTTTTAAATATATATACATACATTGCAGAAAAAAAATTAACATTAACAATCATCAAATATATTCATGCACAACAATGCAAAATAAAATTGAAACGCCCTAGAAAGAAAAATAATGTACAAATTAATTTGCAGGCGGTATGCTCCAGAACAGCTCAACAGTAGAAAAACTCAAAAAATTGTGTAGCTTCAACCTAAATACGAAAAAAATTTAAAACATAATTAATATATGTATATTGATACATGTAACAAAAAAATTCAAAAATTGCATATTCTTCAATTAATTATAATCTTAGAAAAATTAAGAATTGTAGCTACATATGTGTGTGCTGTATATATGTATGCATGTATGTGTAGAATAGACATCAAAATCATTTTATAAAATAATTTAACAAAAAACTTTAGATAAAAATTATTTGTTTTCATATAAAGGAAAAATCAGATAGCAACATATAT
>NW_017305977.1:1038305-1049915 GCF_001594115.1 Trachymyrmex septentrionalis | reverse complement strand
AAAAAATTTTTTCTTTTTTCTTATTTTTCTTGCATATTTTTTTGAAATAATATATTGATTGTAAGATGTTTAAAAAAAAATTCTTAAAAGCAAAAAATCTTTTCATGAAGAATTTTTTTAATTATAAATCATAAAAATTATGGCACCACTGACATTATCTAAATATAAAATATATTATATAAAAAAGTGCATAATTGGATTCTCTCTCTCTCTCTCTCTCTCTCTCTCTCTCTCTCTCTCTCCCCTCCTTCCTTCCCTCCCTCTCTCCCTCTCCCCCTTCTTTTTTTCTTTGTTTCAAATGCATCTTTGTTGTATATTATTTAGATATATGAAATGTTAATCTTTCTTTTTCTAAATATTTTTTCCTACACATAAAGGATCAACGAACTACGGTCAATTGTTCTTTTATAATTTCAGAATAGGCTTATTAAATTCTATTTTTCATACTTTCCTCCATTGTAAGAATAGTTGGCATATTACGATTTTTAACGTATATCTCTATAAATAATAATCTATCGATGGCAAATTTGATATACAGAACGTCTAACATTTGATAGAAATATCGCTTATAAGGAGTGGACTCAATTAGGTCGGAAAGTCCTATATATTTTGCAATTTTCGAAGTAATTAACGAAAATTAATTACTAAATTAATTATACTGACACAAGCTTTCCTTTCAATTCATACTTTGTGTAACAATTCCAGATCATCTTATCTTACAATCCATTTATTCTTTGATAAATAAATTTTGAGATTCCATCTTAACCATGAATCGCACTTTTGTCGAACGTTCTGAATTTCCATTGCAGTATAAATTGGACACAGCATTGTTGGATTGTTGAACATCTGTAGAACTTTATTTAAGAATAAGATTGTTAAAACAATTTTTTATTTATGCGAGATGTTATATTTATACACTTCTTATACATTTTTTCACTTACTGACAATAAATGTGAATCAAAACGTTTAGGATTTTAATTTTATAACTCAAATTTTTCAATAAATAAATTTTTATTTTACGCACATACATCTCATTGCGCTGTTATTGATACTTGAATTTTTAATTCTCTGAGTCTTTAGATACTTTAGTTAATTTTAATTTTAATCGTTGAATAAACGCATATTCGCTCAGCCTCGTAATGCCAACGTCGTAGATTGCTAAGCGCATGGGGAATTGTTTATTACAAACTGCAATGGCAACATAAAAGCGGCCAAAAAGGGAAAATCTTCCCGCATATCTCGCCGCGTGTTTGTATTTAGAGGGTGCTTGTATTAGATTGGGTAAATATGTGCTCATTCAACGATCTTTAATAATTAATTTCTCGTTAACTACTGTTAAAATTGGAAAATGGTACTTTTTGACTGAATTCCGTTTTCCCAGTCCATAAGCAGTATTCCACCTAATATCAGATACCTTGTATGTACAGATTCTTCACTTTTCTTCATTAACCATTTATTTAAAGAAAGGATTATTTTTAATTTATTTTTCCATAAAAAGCTTTAATATTATGAGATAAAGCACCATCGTGTTGCATCTATATTTAAATAACGCTCTCTACATAAATGTAGGAAAATATTTACGTAAAAATAAAAATAAGGGTAACAATCTTCATGATCTTAAACTTTATATATATTGTCAAAGTCATGACCCTGAAAACAATATTCAAGAGTCATAAAAAATCTTGATGTCAGCTACAAAAATATTTAATGGAAAGTAGGCATTTCCATTAAAAATTTTAGATTTTTTATTTTCACAGAAATTCCACATTTGCACTCAAAATTAAAAATTTTGATGCATTTGTTGAAATCCTACAACTCTTAAACATTTTTTTCCTCAAATGTCTTGTTTTCGAGATATTTCATCGGTTCGATACTTTTCAGTCATTCTGTATAATAAACATTTGTTTACACAATACAGAATGTAAAGGAATCAATTTTTGAAAATAATTTTTTTTTAATGTTATTGACATGATTAAATAGAAGTATTTTTATTATAAAATACTTAAATATAAAACATTTTTTAGTACTTCGAATAGTTTTTGAGATATAAATAACGAAAAATCGTTCTGCATCTTTTTTATCTCTTAAAATTATTTTTGTATCATATAATTAATAATTTCTTAAATACATATGTACCTATATAAAGTTTCATTAAAATCGAAATTTGGCACTTCGCGAGATTCTCTTATAACTGACTTATTGGTAATCGAACACCGGGAATAATAATAAATGCTAGACACTCATTGAAAGATAGATTCAATAGGCAGTGCACTATTCTATATAACACTAAATATATATATTTTATCTATACTCTTGTATTACAGTAGAGTCTTTCAAATTTGGCCTCATGAGTGGAAATTATAAAGTACCCTCTCTACAGCACGAGTCAATCACCACGTACTTGCGCGAATGCAGTTAAGCTATGGCATTTTTTCGTTGTACAACCAAAAGCAACCACGGCTAAGGCTGTTTTTGTCTTCTGATCCCTTAATTGTAGCTTCTGGTTGGATAACGAAAACACGCCCCTAGTCACACATACTTTCCGTAACAGTAAGGTTTTCGACTAAACATAACTCGTCGTCCGTAACCGTAACCGTAAGAATTAAGCAACGCGATTGGTCGAAAACTTTACTGTTTGTACGGAAAGTGTGTGTGACTAGCTTTATGCACGCTAATCTGTCAAAGTGCACTATATAGTATACCTTAGCAGAACAAATCATATGTACATACGTATCATATATTATGTATCACAAAAGAATACATTACACAAATAATTATATATTATTGCATAATCTGCTTATGGAATTATATAGCATACATTGTGAAAAACTAATACATTGCAGATGCGCGCGCAACACATGTCCAGCTCATCATGACATTCATGACATGGAAGGGGCACGACATTAGTGTTTGTAAATGTAAACGGAGGAATGCAAAGATTGCAGAAGTTAAATTTAGAAAGATTCTACTGTAGTGCTGTCCTTTTCTACTAATAAGAAACCTTTATTTTGGAACAAGGACATTACTTAATTACCCAACCAAAAGATGAGCCAAAATCCTTGAACAAAACGGTACATTTACTTCAATAAAGTACTTTTTGAATAAAACATTATATCCTGAACTTAACATTAGAAGATTTGAAACAACTTTCAAACAACCTAATACAAAAACACTTACAATACATATTAAGATGAAATAAAATGCCTCTTCTGTATATTTCATAGAAAAAGTTATTTTTAAATTGCTATATCTCGAAAACGACAAGTCATACCGAAATGAAACAAAATGCATTTTAAAACCAAAAATTGATATTTTTTTGCGTAGCCTTAATCAAATTTAGAAAAAAATTGCTATCGATATTATATACAGAGTGTCCTATTTTAATCAATCAAATATCTCCTGAAAAGTGCATTTTAAGGTAAAATGTTTCAGATAAAAATTTTGGGGCTTTGAAGGGTACATAAGATGGTGCCATTGGTTTGACCTTGGATGGCGTCGTCAAGGTCAGAAGCAAGGTCACTTTGAATTTTTTAAACAAAACCTCCCATTTTGTATTACGTATTCTTGTAGCTTATTTCGAGAGCTTTCCAAAACACTATAATCAAGTTCATTTTCATGAAATACTTTTCGAGTTATAAGGCTTGCAAGTTACAGCACCGCTGGCATTAGTATTATCCAAGGTGTCCAACCGATGACTAAAACTTCTTGAATGTTGTTCAAGATCATGACTTGGATAACATTTATCAAGATCAAGATCATTGGAAGTTGTTCCTTTCATTTTCATTTTTGTACTAAAAATTAGCATTTCTACGTAGAAATGAAAACAAGAGGTACAACCTCCAATGAGGTCCTTGATCTTGACAAATGTTATCCAGGTCATGATCTTGAATAACATTAAACAGGTTTTAGTCGTTGGTCGGACACCTTGGGTAATCCTAATGCCGGCGATGCTGTAACTTGACAAGCCTTATAACTCGAAAAATATTTCATAAAAATAAACTTCATTATAGTGTTTTAAAAAGTTCTTGAGATAAGCTACAAGAATATGTAATAAAAAATGAGAGGTTCTATTTAAAAAATTCAAAGTGACCTTGCCCTGACTTTGACGACACCCAAAATCAAACCAATGGCACCATCTTATGTCCCCTTCAAAGTCCCAAAACTTTTGTCTAAAATATTTTTCCTTAAAATGCACTGTTCAAGAGATATTTGAGATGATCGATTAAAATGGAACATCCTGTGTACACGCACGCACGCACGCACGCGCGCACGCACGCACGCACACACACACACAAAGTGTCTCACAACTAGCACATTTTCTCTTAAGGGCATATTCCTGAGGTAATTTTGAGATGAAAATATCGAGACAATAATTTTTTGAATTATAAGCTAACTCTAAATACTTATAAGTCAAAAACCATTTTACTTTTATAGCCTCTATTATTATTCCTGAATTCTTTTGAACATTCTAAGACGAAAATCCTAATTCGAAAATATCGAGGCTATAATAGTTGTCGAATTGCACATTATCTTTAACCAATTATAATTCAAAAACTATTGTAACCTCTATTTTTATATTAAGATTTTCGTCTCAAAATTACCTCAAAAATACGTTCTTAACAGGAAAGTGCGGTAGTTATGAGACATCCTGTATATATATTATGTCATAAAAACTCTCAAAATCATCATTTTTGGCGTCTTTGGTTATATTTTTCCCAAAAAAATTTGTTGCTTAATAATAGCTACATTTAGCCAACGGATTCCTATTCAACAAACAAAATACATCGAAAATGACTATTCATATCGGTACTGCAAAAAAAATGTCATATTTTGTCAGACAATGTTATTAAAGAATGATGCGCCATTAAAAAAAAATAACACAAAACAAAAGAAAAAAATTACGAAAGCTACTTAAAATAAAGAATACTATTAAATACGTACCTTAGAATCAAAATTGGTAAAATCGGCGAATCCAGAAGATGTAAAACTATTATTGTTATCGATTGTTTGTTGAGCGCTAAATGGATCTGAATTTGCATTCGCAAATGGATCTGGAGTTGGTGAAGGCGTTGGAGGTGCAGGTGCTGCTCTCAATGGTCCAGTAGGACCTTGACTCGGTCGAGGTGGAGCTGGACGTGGCGGTGGTTGCTTCGCTTTCTTTGGCGGAAGAGCGGGACTAGGGCTCTCGGGACGAGGAGGAGCATGAAGATTGGCAAATGGATCTTCTCCAAACGGATCTTTTGCGTTCTTAACAGAAAACCATTATTCTCACCAGCATTTTATTTAACGTTTCAATAAAGCATAAAATATATTAAGCATAATAAAATATCCATATTTTTTAAACTAATAATTATTACTTTTCTACACTATTTCTCAACTTCATTACTATTAGCCATTGTCATCGATCAAAAATTAAAAATATGAACTGAGAAGTGTTGAAATAAGATTGCTTCATTCAAATTAATATGGAGATTTGACCAAATGTTTATAAATAAAATTTTACATACCAATGTAGTTGTAGACGTTTTATTCTCAGCTCGCTTTCCATTATCAAATGGATCAAAAGGATCTTGCTTTACCATATTGGTATTATCAAACGCAGTAAAAGGATCTGCTGTAAAATTCTATGGCATGGTTTTGTTTATTATCTAGTGACTATACTTATAGAATAAAAGATTAAAATATGAATAAATATCCATAAATTACATTTTTATAGTCAAATATTAAAGTCCGGCATTTTCTAGGTGCATTATGTTTCACGCATGGTACATCATTTATTCTTGTTATTCAACAAATATCGAACAAAGATAAATGATGCATTATACGCATCATGTGAGACCCGGAATGCAGTCCAACTGTCAGTTTCACTTTCCTCTATCGTTTTTGTTCTTACATTATACTTCTACTACTTCATGTTTGTATGACCACACGTAACCATGTCCTTTTATTCTATTTGTCTGTCTACGTATTGTTGCATAGATTTGTAAAATAACAAAAGAATCTCACAAGAGAAAATGTAAAAGGCAGAAGAGCAAAGAGTGAAAGATACGTGGACATAATCGTAGAAAAAAACTTACATTAGATTGCTGCGCAGAAAACGCGCTTCCGAACGGATCGGATATCGGTGCGCTAAATGTTTCTTTGGCTTTATTCAATGCAAAAGGATCTTGATCTCCAAATCCGTTTAAAGTACTAGTCCCAGTTGTATCTATTTTCATTTCATTCGCTTCACCTGCACTCTTAGTTGTTTCATATCTAGAGATATAAAATTACCGTCAAATTCAATTTAACAATTACTTACGGTAAAATGGTAATTCATTGGTAATTTTGATAAAATTTGTTGTTTTTTTTTAGCACAAATATTTGTTTTTCATATTAATAATATAAAACAATATTCTTCTAACATTCTCATCGAGAATATAAATCGCTGATAGAATAATAATAGACTGTTCACTAAATCTAAACGTAAAATCTAATTGATCCGTTTTCAATATATGGTTCCCTAGAGATTTGATAGTGACCAAAAAAATAGAAAGCAATGCATATTAAAAATTCCAGTATTTTTTACATAATATCTTGTTTTATACTTTGAAATTTAACTTTTTATTGAATTACTTAATCATTCTATATTTTTATTTAGATATTCCGACAGCAGTGCAATTACAAAAATATTATTTTATTTTTTATGCATAATTGTCTTTGTTTTTACTTTAATAAAAACTTTAAGTCTAATCGCTAAAATAGCAAGCAAATAAATGAAAGTTTTATAGGTTTAATTGTAAAGTAAAAAATATAAAAATACAAATAAAAACATTACAATATGTACAAAATAGCTTAAGATTATTGTACTGTTACATTTTTTCAGAATCCTAATAAAAAAATTTATTTGAAGTTCTTTAGTTTAGACTACGTACCAAGTCTTTTAATTGTCATATATAATAGTTGTTAATATATAATAATTAAAAGGAATATAAAAGTTATGCGTTTCGCGGGTTTGCTCTGTGTCCAGATAATAACTACAACATAAATAAAATATGGAAAACTATTCTCCCGGTTATTGTAGACTGACCAATTCCCCCCCCCCCCCCACCCCTATAAAAAGGAACGACCCGGAGGAACAGCTCAGTATCAGGCTGCTGTTCGCCCTGATGAAATGCACTGCAAGGTTCACGAAACGTTGACATTTCAAGAATGGTTCTGGACACGGAGGAAACCCGCGAAACGCATAACTTTTATATAGAAAGCACCCGTGGAAGCTTTAAGAATATAAGTAAAAGGAGCATTATAATATTACATATTGGTATACAATATATTATATACAAAAATGTCATTATAATTCTGATAAGAAAGATTTGTTTAAAATAAAATATAATACGCACTCTATATCTTCAATCTCAGGTACAAACTGTAGACTAGTATCAGGTACAAGATTGACGTCTCCTGCAGCGAGAGCAGAATCATAAAGTGCAATTGCATCACTCATCTGACGCTGCTGTTCTTGTAAATGAGTAATTTTAGCCTTCGCTTGACAGATTTCTAATTGAGTATTTTGTAATTTCTTCGTCAATTCATTTAGCTGGTCCCTATTTTTATTCTGTTGCTGTTCTAATTGCTGCTCCTCTTGTCGCAGTCCTTCGAGTTCTTGTCTCTTGAAGTTCAACTCTTCTTCTTGACTCCGCAGCACCGATTCTTGTTCTTCAGCTTGTTGACGAAGTTTATCGACCTTAAAAAAATATAATAGATTTATAAAGAATTTAATTTGCTTGTTGTAGACTTCAAATAAAAATAATAACTTGCATATTAGCAGCTAATATGCTTGTATCTGCTACTATGTTAGAATAATTAATAGAGTTAAAACGTGAGAAGATGTGGGATTTAATTAGAGATGTAAATAATTTTGCGATATACTGCAAGTATTGCCATTTACAGGCCGATTTGCCTGTAAGAAATTAACACCCTACTTTTGGAATTAACTTATTTTGAAAATTGTACTGAATTCTACTAGGTTTGTGCTACATTAATATCAAAATTAAAATACGAAAAAAAAAAGATTTTTTAGGCCAGCCCCCACTTTGCGTTTATTTCAATTTTTATGATTGTGCTAGGTTGTGCTAGATTGTGCTAATACTTTGTAATATTAAAATGATACCTTTATATAATGACAATAGAAGTTACAATAAAAAAATAATTTTTGACAATTCGGAATAAAAATGATGCTTATATACGTATCAGTAATTCAAATACCATAAAATTGCATATTTGAGTTGTACTAGTCTAGCACAGACAGTACAATCTTCAAAATCTTTGACACAACGATATTAAGAACACTTTAACTGAATTGTGTGTGACCGTCAATTTTTAATAATACCTAATAATAATAACTATTAAAAATGTTTATGTTATTCACTTATCGATCTATGTCCTCACCTATTATAATTCATATTTATTCCCTTCTCATCAGATAATTACAATCTAAACTATGGATAAAAAATCCGAGCGCTAAAGGCCACGCGCGTAAGAGTAAAGTTCTCTTAATATTATAACTTAAAAATATGTAGGTTCTGAGAATAAATCAGCTAAAGGGGAATACAAAAGCCAATTAACTCTTGCATTTTTAAATTAAAGCATGCATTTTTCTTTACGTAGAATTCAGTTGAAATTTGTTACTCGGGGGTTTTCGGGGTCGCTGATTACGAATCTGATCTCAGAAAAATTAGTTCTGGGGCTGTAAAATGGGGTCAAGTAGATTTTTTTGGATCGCTTATTACAAATCTGAAGTTTAAATTTTTTAACTTTTTATCTGTCATCTTGGGTCCGCCATTTTGAATTTCGAAAATCTCATGTCAGATTCGTAATCAATGGTCTCGAAAACTTCCGAGTACTCAGTTTCGTCCCAATAAAGTAAATTTTTGCTTTTCGGTCCGCCATCTTGGATCCGCCATTTTGAATTTCAAAAATCTGAGATTAGATTCATAATCAGCGACCCCGAAAACCCTCGAGTAATAAATTTCAACTGAATTCTACGTAAAAAAAAGTGTATATATACTTCAAAGAGTCCGCCATATTAGATCCGCTATTTTGAATTTTTTAATTTTAACTTTAGATTTGTAATCAGCGATCCAAAAAATCTCTCGGACTTCATTTTCGGCTAATTAGTTATTGTTGATTAGTCACAATCACATTTATTGTTAAAAAAGAATTAATTTTTTCATTTGTTTATTTATAAAATACATTTTGCCAACAATAGGAATGTTTCCACGATTTTTTTATAACAACTGTTATTCTATAAAACTAATAATGTTCTTTTTGTTGTACTAATATATTAGAAATTGTAAAAAACATAAAAAAACTGAGGTTAAAAAGGGATAACACTGTGAGAGAGCACACGCAAAGAGTTAAGAGCCTACGCAATTGTTAGTGAACAAATACGGATTAATTTGATGAGTAAATAGATAACTTTGCACACTAACAACCGCGTAGACTCTTAATTGGCTTTTTTATCGCCCTTAATACTGTTGTGCCGAAGATTTTGAAGGTTGTGCTAACTTGTGCTAGGCTAGCACAACTCAGATATGCAATTTTATGGTATTTGAATAACTGATATGTATGTAAACGTCATTTTTATTCCGAATTGTCAAAAATTATTTTTTTATCATAACTTCTATTGTTGTCATTATTTAAAAGTCCCATTTTAGCACAGTATTAGCACAACTTAGCACAATCATAAAAATTGAAAAAGTGGGGGGGAGGTTGGCCTAAAAAATCGCTTTTTTTATTTTCTAACGTATTTTTCATATTTTGATATTCGAGCACAATGTAGCACAAACCTAGTACAATTTAGCACAATTCTCAAAATAAGTTAATTCCAAAAGTGGCGGACAACCTCTTACAGACTTGATTTTCTTTTCTCTTGAATCGCAGTACGATGTGTAACTATAATAAGATCTATGTAGAGATCTATGTAGATAATTTAATAGATTATTTAATCGCAAAATCGCGATTAATATTCTATACTTATTCTTTAATTCTTTTAAACCATCGACTAACGCCTAATTAGAAAAACGATATATTTTTCTACTCTGTGAAGAATTTTTTCTTTGAAAAATTTCGAATTTTATTAGAGATTTTTCACTATTGCACTGAAAAACAAACACGTATCTGTTGCGTTCTAAAATTAATATTATTTATTATTCAGCTGTGTTACTGTACTAAAAACTAAATTTACCAAAGATTTTTGGTGCGACAAAATGGACAGTCGAACAAATATATGGGTGGGAGCAGTGTATAAAGCACAGAGTGGATAACGCATAATACATAAGAAAATGAATCAATCAAAATCCTTCGTTCCTTCCTTTCCGAGAAATAAATCTCTTATTAGTTAATTTTCTTATGCTTTACATATATACTGTGCGTTGTGTAAAGGTTTGTGTTCCGATCTTCTAATATACTATAATAATCGCGATGCAATATATCGATTTATCACTGAGATTTTTAAAGAAGATCGCAATGTACAATTTTGAAAATCGCACATCCCTAGATTTGATTTTATTAATTTAATATTATATTTAATTATGCTATTTTATAGTTATTTTGTATCACTGAAAAGTAATTAAATCTAAATAATTCATTTCTTGAATAGTTCCAAGTAATAGTTCCAAGCTACTTGTAACAAGTAATATATATACAGGGTGGGCCATCTATTGGTACGTTTTTAAAAATGCGATCAAATGAGCATACATTGATATTTTTTATTAATTTTTTTTTTGTTGTGAAGCTAAAATTCAAAAACGTACCAATAGATGGCCCACCCTTTATATATACAAGTATTATAATATATATTTACATTTAATAAATGTTTACTTACAGTAAAGAAAAGTTTGCATAGTGGAACTATTCAAGAAACAAATTACTCAGATTCAGAAAATATTTTTTTCAGTATATATCACAAAAAAGAATGTAACAAATTATGCATGCTAGCAGAGCATCAATAATGCGTTATCATATACGTATTGAACTGTAGAATTTGACTTGCATATATAATTGGTATTGTGTAAGTTTTGTTTACTTTAGTATAAAAATATGTATTCTTGAAAGATATATATTTATCTATCTCAGAGATGATATTAGCAATATTGTACACACACGTACGCAAATATATAGTGTCCTATTTTAAACAGACCTGCCGAATACCTCGAAAACTAAACTCGGCATACAAAAATGTTTCAAATAAAAATTGTATCGTTTGGAGAAAGATGAATAATAGTAAAATAAATTTTTGAAAAAAATCGATTTTTCACATAAAAATTATCGCAATTTTTTAAATAGATATATATTATTTTTGTATATATCTGCTTATTCTACATAAAAGTAGAATTATCGAAAAATAAATAGTCTATTCTATAATATAATATTTTATAATTTATTCTTTATTTGTATTTTGACATAAAATATAAAATATCTCATAAACTATTAACTTTTTAATAATTCTTTAACATTTTTATTTGCAAAATAACTAGAAGAGTATCATATTAAAAAAAAATCATATAACTCCATTTAAAAAACGATAATGATTCAAGCAAAAAGATCGATATTTTTCGAGCATTGATTATA
>NW_017305977.1:1032742-1038205 GCF_001594115.1 Trachymyrmex septentrionalis | reverse complement strand
TTTATTATTTATCTTTTTATGCGAAAAAAACGCAAAAATGGCACTCCTAAGGCAAAGTCCCCCTTAAAAGTCCGCCATTCTAATATGTAAGTAAGTACATACACGTGCATGTACATACACACCGTGGAGAAATAATCCGAAAATATTCCGTAAAAAAAAGAATAAATTTATTTCCTATCGTAAATATGTATCGATTTTCATTGTATAAAGATAAAGACTTCAAGCAATATTATCATCATATACCTTCTTCTGTTCCTTTTGAATCTTCTCTTCGACCTCATTCAAATCTCTATCTACTTCAGTCTTCTATAAGTCAAACATAATAAAACAAAATCATAAAGAAAAACATAAAAACATAACTAGATGAATAATAAATCATATCTTTTTCCATTTTTTCTCTTATTCCCTCTCTTTTGTAATTTATTTTTAATAATTAATTACAATTATTTAATAATGTGTTAAGATAAACATCAGTAAATACTACAATTAATTCTTATTTATGTATAAAACGAATTTGATTTATGTATCAAATAAATAAGTACACTTCAGATTCACAAAATAATATTATATATAAATAAAATATAATAACTCAAAATATAGCAAAAAAATGGATTACGATAAATATAATCATTATTTATTTTTTATTATTATTGTATCTGATTTCTATGTATTATTCATATATAACGAAAAGTATCCGTAAACTCAAAATACGCAATATGGCATATATTTATTATTACTTTATTACGTTTATTAAATATCATTTAAAATATTAGTTTTATTTTACAAGAGCAATGTATAAACGACAACTATATATGTGTACCGCATATAGTTGTGCCTAAAAAGCAGCGTGTACATTCAATAAGCAAGCCGGTATATTATCGAATTTCCATTTACCTGAGCTTTTAAGTCGTTCAATCTCTTCTGTGCCTCACCCTTCTGATTTCCAAGTTGCTTCAATGTTGCCGCAAGCGTATCCAATTCGCTTTGAAGACTTTTGATTTCTCCATTCTTTATCTTAATATCGGCTTCCTTTTGCGCAATATCCTGTTCCATACTTTGTCTTTCACGTACAAGTTCCGCTATGTCTTTACTTATCATATCCAACTCTGGATTCGAATAGCCTGATATGTTATTGTTTTCCTGTAATAAAAGCATATTCAAAATGTTAATATCTGATCATTGTTATAATATTTCCTATCATATAAAGTATTTTTATTTCAGTTTAAAATTTATTTGTGTATTATGTATATTGAAAAGGAGAAAAATGATACAAATTATACTTTACATCTAAAAAAAATTTTCATATCACATATATTTTTAAGAATTTTTCATATTTTAAATTTGTGAAGATTTTTGAAAAATATCTTAAATTTTTGCAAATTTTATAGATTTTCTTTAGAAATTATAAAATAAATTATTAATAAAAATCTTAGAATATACAGGTGTTAGTTAAGTATGTTCCCATACTCAACAGAGCGATTCTTTGGTTTATTTTAAGTAAAAAAGTCCATATAAACATATGTCCTAAACGGCTTAGTTTTCGAAATAGAGGTGAATGTTCGCAAATGTTTGACGAAATGGTAAATTGCGTTGAAGGTATCTTCCTGCATAAATATGCCTTGTTTCACGTGAGTTACCATTTGCACAACCGTAAACAAAGTAACAAAGTCAAAGTCAAAGGCTGCTAGATCACCAGACTTAAATCCTTTGATTATTTCCTTTGGGGGCATCTGAAATCATTGGTTTATACCATCCCAATTGAGAATGAGAATTATTTGAGATTAATCGAATAGTTGCTTCATGTGAGGCAATACGTAACACACCTGGTATCTCTGAACGTGTACATCAATCTTTGAGAAGAAGGCTCGATGGATATATCATGGCGCAAGGTGGACATTTTCAACAATTCATCTAATTATTTTATTTCATTAAAAGAATTGAAGCCTGTTTTTGTTTTTCTGTTTTTAACTAATTTTTGACTAGTTTAAGCTGTATTTCTTTCAAATAAACAGATTATTACTACACGTTTAAATTTTTTATTTCAGAAACTAAGCGTTTAGGATACATGTTTATATGGACTTTTTTATTTGAAATAAATCAAAGAATCGCTCTTGAGTATGGCAACATAACTAACACCCTGTATATACTTTAAAATTCACATATATACAAAGAATTCTAGAAAACGTATAGATATTCTCAATGAAATGTTGAAAAATGTTCTAAAAAGTTATGAAATTATATGGAATTCTGAAATTTATAAATTCTGAAGAATTATATGAAATATTATCAGAATTTTCACTAATTTAAAATCTTAATTAACAATTAAAATTATAATTTATATAAAGAATAAAATGTTAATTACGTAATTCTAGTGTAGATAAATCCATACAATATGAGTTTTAGGGTGCATTCGATTTTACGCATGATACATTTATCCTGATTATTTATCCTTGTTTAACATTCGGTGAACAACAAGGATAAATGATGCATTATGCACATCATGCGTGAAACGGAATGCACTCTTAATATATCTTCAATAAATTTCTTAAACGTGCATGTGCCAAGTTCAAGATGATTTATAAGATGTATGCATATTAAAGGCTGTATATATATACAGGATGTCCCGTAAGTTTTGGCCAATCGCTTTTTTGTGTAGATAGAGCGAACTAAACTGAATCGAAAAATCCTTTACCATTTTATAATTTTCGCAATAGTTAACAAGATTTTAATTACTAAAAATTACCAAATATTGGTCTTAAATAATTTTTTACTCAAATACTATCAACTTTATAGAAAAGCTGCAAGAGACAAAAATCATTTATTTTTTTCTCATAAAGTTCTGAGAATTTTTTCAGAATTTTATAATAGCATATTTTCTCATGTTAGTAAAAATAAGAAACTGCAGTACTAAAAAGTTGATAAAAAATTCCGAAAAAATTCTTAGAGTTCTATGAGAAGAAAATAAATAATTTTTGTCTCTTGCAGTTTTTCTGTAAAGTTGATATTTGAATAAAAAATTATTCAAGGTCAATATTTGGTAATTTTTAGTAATTTATATCTTGTTAACTATTGTGAAAATTGCAAAATGGTAAAGGTACACTTTTCGACTCAGTTTAGTCCGCTCTATCTACACAAAAGCGATTGGCAAAAACTTTCGGAACACTGTGTGTATGTGTGCGTGCATGCGTGCGTGCGTGTGTGTATCCGAATTTAAATGTAAATTTCGGGAACGTGTAGAGGATCGATAAACTAAGAATAAAAATCCTGTAGAGATAGAACTCGTTTTTGCTTCGTTTTGGAGAAAATCGCAAAAAAGACAAAACGTAGTTTTCATTTTTGTACTTTCTTATTATTTATTCACGTTATAGAAATCACGCGCCAAGTTATAGAAATCAGGATGGCCAAGATATTACTTCTCCATGTGATTTCTTTGGTTATTTAGAAGATATCCACCTGCAGCAACGAATTAAAATGTGGTTTCAATTTGATGGATGTCCAGCTCATTATGGCAGAACTACTCAAGCTTGACTAGACAGACATTTTCTACGATGATGGATGGGACATGGAGAAATAGTACCTTGGCCATCCGATCACCTGATCTGGGGGCTTATTATTGCTCGATTCTTGAAACGAGGTGAAAATTACGAAAGTGATCAAATTTACTAAAATATTTATAACTTCACTGATTAACACCTAGTGAATTTGCTCATTTTTGTAATTGTCTAAAGAACCGTAATAAGCCCCTTGATACCACTGGACTTCTTTGTGTCCAGTGGGGAGTCCTGAAACAGGAAGTTTATTCGCAACTCAAAAGAACAATTGAGAAATCGAATCGAAGCTGCAGTGCATCAAACATCGCCAGATCATTGTTTGGCTGCAATACGAGCATACTAGATGCAATGCTTGCATTGCTGCAAAAGGTCAACATTTTGAACAATATTTACATTAAGCAAGAATAAATACAATGTGAAGTAATGAGAAAGTACAAAAATGAAAACTATTAGGAGTATAAATAAATTTTCGCCGTTTTTTATCAAAAATTGAGCATTTATTGTGAAAGAACGGTACCTAATGTTTTATTCGAAGTATTGTCCATCGCTAGCCACTACTTTTTCCCATCTTTCTGGTAGCATACGGATACCGCGTCGGAAAAACGCTTCATCTTTTGAAGCTATCCACGAATCGACCCAATTTTTGGTATCTTCATATGATGTGAAGTGTTGCTCAGACAGGCCATGCGCCATCGATCGAAACAGATAGTAATCAGAAGCAGCAATGTCTGGTGAATACGGCGGGTGGGGTAAAACTTCCCAATTGAGTGTTTCCAAGTAGGTTTTGACCGGCGCCGCAACATGTGGACGAGCATTATCATGCAAAAGAATAACTTTGTCGTGTCTGGAGTAGTAGTGGGCGCGTTTTTCCTTGAGTGCTCGGCTCAATCTCATCAATTCTGTTTGGTAGAGAGCCCCAGTAATGGTTTCGTTCGGTTTGAGCAACTCATAATAAACGACACCTAGCTGATCCCACCAAATACACAACATGAGCTTTTTCCCATGAATGTTCGGCTTGGCTGTCGATGTTGAAGCATGGCCAGGTGGTCCCCATGATTTCTTCTTCTTTGGGTTATCGTAGTAGATCCATTTTTCATCACCAGTGACTACACGGTGCAAAAAACCCTTTCGTTTATGCCTGGCAAGCAGCATTTCACATGTGAAAAATCGGCGTTCAACGTTTCTCGGCTTCAGTTCATATGGAACCCAATTTCCTTGCTTTTGAATCATTCCCAACGATTTTAAGCGATGTGAAATTGCTGGTTGAGTCACTCCTAATGTAAGTGCAAGTGCTTCTTGCGTTTGGCACGAATCTTCATCCAATAATGCTTCCAATTCCGCGTCTTCGTACACTTTCGGCCTTCCGCTACGTTCTTTGTCTTCGACGTCAAATTCACCGTTCTTAAACTTTTGAAACCACTCACGGCAACTTCTCTCACTTAAGGCAGCCTCACCATATGCTTCTACAAGCAATCGATGCGCCTCAGCTGCAGATTTCTTCAAATTAAAGAAGTAAATCAAAAGCTCCCGCAAATGATGCTTATTCGGCTCAAAACTCGACATTTTATCTTTTGAAAAAAGATTATAAGATGCAGATGCAAAATCGCTAATATTTCAAGGTTATGTTCTTGTCAGATGTCCAACCTTACGATATGACGTTTTACAGCTGACAATTTTAATTATAACATATTGGTAGCGCCATTGTTTGTCAAATGGCGAAAACTTATTTATACTCCCAATACGTTTTGTCTTAGTTGCGATTTTCTCCAAAACGAAGCAAAAACGAACATATTTCTATAGGACTTTTTTTCTTAGCTTATCTTCCCTCTACATGTCCCCGAAGTTTAAACATTTAAATTCGGAACACTGTGTGTGTGTGTGTGTGTGTGTGTGTGTGTGTGTGTGTGTGTGT
>NW_017305977.1:1025905-1032515 GCF_001594115.1 Trachymyrmex septentrionalis | reverse complement strand
AAAAAGGTCACCCCCCCCCCGTCCAAAATTCCAGAAGGGCCTAGGGAATTCGTTTTGGACTTAAAATTGTTGCTTAAGACGTCTACTTTTAAAAAAAACTCTCTGTGGCTCTGTGTGTGTGTGTGTGTGTGTGTAAACATGAGTATGTTTATATATATATATAAACATACTCATGTTTATATGCATATATATGTATATATGTATGTATATACATATAATATAAACATATATAAAATTGTTGTCACAAAGTTTGAGTTTTGTTAATTCTTGTATATATTGCTTACATTTTTTGTGTTTGATTCTTCCAAGATTGTACTATTTGGCAAGAGCTGTGGTATTTAATTGTTCTGTCTTCATTTTTTATATCTCATTTTCATTCGCGTAGAGTTTCATACGCAAGTGTTTCATAAACATTCTGCTGAACACAGCTATTATACTAGGATATAAAAAAATGACAGGACATTACACTGGCATTTCATTTTATTATATTGCGATACTTCACGACGCTATACACAATGATAATGATGAAAATATGTATAATGCCAATTTTAATCTGTTATTTCAACAATGTATCTTTAGCTTTACTACGAACAAATTTATTAATTAAGCATGAAGAATTATCAAGAAAAATTAATAAAATATTTAATGGCAAGCATGGTAGGTGAATGTTTTAATTACATGTGAATGATTAGATATACAGATGTCAATCTATCTATAATGTGCGCGCGCGCGCGCGTGCATGCGTGTGCGTGTGTGCCCACGCGCGCGTAATCATAAGTATTTGTTATTGTAATAATAAGGTGATGAAGTTCTTTTAAATGTCAATGAATATGAATATCCGAAAACTAACAAGACCTTAAGACAGCTACACAAACAACAATGGCTAGATTATTACAAGTGTCTGAAAGAAATATACGCAGATATAAAGCGAGACAGAATTATTTATCCGAGTGCGCTCATAGCGCTCGAGGGAACATCCGTAACGTACGATTAAGAAAATTATCATAAAAATTTGCCATAAATAATTACAATAAAAAACAAATTGATTTATAGTTTAGAATGTCAAATCTGTATCTCGCCACTGGAAATGTATACGACTTCTCTAATAGAATGGTACTTTAACGGTAACAGCAGCAGCAGCAGCAGTAGCAGCAGCAGCAGTAAAAGCAGTAAAGTTAAAAATACGCTACACAATGGAAATCGCATTGTCAATTCACCAGATAACCGATATATCATCATGTACAATGTTAAGGTGTAAATTCAGGAAGTATGGCGTATGTATGTGATACACAACTGCAAAAGATAATTCGGAGAAATATTTTTTTTATACATAAATTATACACATATTATTAAAAAATTAAATTTTTTCAATATTAATGAGAAATGTAAATAATTATAGTCATTGAAAGGCCGAAACATGTAAGAATTTTAATTGATTATAGATTATAATAATATTCATTATGCAATATACTCTTTCATTGTTCTCAACATAAAAATTAGTAATTTAGACTCTTATATGCCGTTTATTATATTTATTGTTTATAAATTAATAATAATTAATGATTCTTAGTTAGAGCAAGCTGGAGCTTATTGGTGTGAAGTAGGACATACTGTAGGATCAATTTATTATTTACATATCGATAGCAATACGGAAACGATTGTATATCCGGATAAAGCGTCTTATACATTGCAAGTAACATTGATGAAAAATGTGTCGGAATACAAGTTGAAGGTTTATACCACTTGGACAACGTGGAGTTCTTGCTCCACATGTGATGCAGTCGGGATAAAACTGCGATACGGTTATTGCACCGTTTCCCTTTTAAAAATGTCAGATCACAAATCTTTTATTAACAAACGTGCATCAATAATGAATAAATTGCGACACATGAAACGAGATACAAAGAAAGGTAAATAAAAACAAGTTATTTTTTTATTCTTTCTCGCCAAGATTTTTACTAAATTTTAAGTTACTTAAAGAATGGAATCAAACACAAAACGACACAATGCAAATAGAAGCGATAAATACAACTTTGGAAGTTCAAGTAAAAACGGTGTTAATGCTATTTAAGAACAAATTACCGTGCAAATCGAGATTTCTTCCAAAACAAGTGCGACTAATTCCCGCTATCAAAAATAAAAAAATTGAAATTATGAGACAATACTGCAAGGTATGTATATTAAACAATACTTAAAGACTTCTCGTTACAATCACGTAAAATTAAGATATTAAAGGAAAAAATGATAAATCTTTTCTTCCTTCTACTATATCGATTAATTTTTTACAAAATGTTATTCATTTTTATTTAAATTAACAAGATTATTTTCAATTAAATTGTTATTACATAATGCTATTAAGCTAAACTTAGTTTAATAGCATTAGGTAACAATAATCTAATTGAAAATAACATTAAATATGCAAAGGAACTATTATTTTTATATGTTACAACATAAAAAAAATATTTATTTGATGCATTTCATAATTATTATTGCAATAATAAAGTAGAAATTTTAATGAAAATCGAAACAAATACTCTTGCAACAGAAAAAATGTCGAAAAGATATCATATTTGAGGTGCGCGATAAAAAGGGTAATATTCTGGAAAGTGCAAATAATAGTGCAGGTATATTTTCTATGATTCAAGAAATGCCTGAGCCATTACCATCAATTGCACGTAGTGTTATTTATGAAAAACATAATAAAAAGATCAAACTTGTCTGTCCAGGGTAAAATTTCAAATATAAATTCTAATCGCTTCACTAATAATGACAAATATAAAAAATGATTTAAAATTTATTTTAGAAATTTGAATGCAGATGTTCCGATTGTTTGGCGGATCAATGATAAAATAATTATTCCATCTCACATTAAATCCCAGTCAAATGGAAGAATTCGTATTAATCCTCAGATGCAAATACTATTTAAACCTTTGAAGTTTGAGGATGCTAATATATACAGGTAAATTAAATTCATTAACGAACGAGAACATAATAATAATAATCTAAAAACTTGTTTCATTAATAGTTGTTGGCAAAATAATGAGATTGCTGGAATAATAAAGCTAATTGTAATTGGAGAAATAGAATTCAAGTTGAATCATCATGTTATTTTAATAGGCGCTATCGTCATAATTAGCATCATTTTTATAATATTTTGGACAGCATTCAAAGAACGAATGCGATATACAATGCATTAATAAACACTATAAACACTATTTTATAATTGTTGATGTATAGATTAAACTGTTCATTGTAAAATGATGTGTTTGTGTTGTGCATGAAGAGAAAGAAGGTGATAAACTTCGAATAAGCTTTAAATTAGAGCTCGAAATATCCGCTCGCCTGCTCCATTATCTGTGTATATGGATCTGGACCGATTTCGCGGATACCTACTAATTCAGATACCTACAGAATCATGTACAATGTGAGTATCCGTGAAATTGTGTACAATACGAATATTCGAGGAATCGTGGGCGATACGAGTACCTATTTCGATGAGAGTATCCGCTACAAATATCTGCGAGTAATTTTGTCAATTTTAAAGATATGTGTTTTACAATCGTTTGTAGTGATTCTCATTCTGTTTATAACTAAAATATTCCGAAGCTAAATTGTTTCGTTTTCGCATTTATAGATATTAAATACTAGATATTTCCAAATTTAATTTGCTTTGCAGGAACTGTACGATCAATACATCCTTCAAACTGTTTAAGTACAAACAAAATGAAAATTAGTATAAATAATTCTAAAACACCTTTAAAATTACCAAAATTACACGCAGATATCTGTAGCATATAGCGGGTATTCGTATCGCCTATGATTCCGCGAGTATTGCAGACAGTTCTGCGGATACTTGCATTGTACACAGTTCTACTGCGAGTACCCACATAACTGGTCCAGAGCCGTATGCACGAGTAACGTAACTGCGGGTATGCAAATTTTACGTTATCCGGTTCCTTTTCTGAGCTCTATTTTAAATATAGTATATTATAAGTATATCAGAAAAGAATTTTAATAATTACCACAATAGTTTCCCCAACTTTCCGTATAGAAGGCGGTATCATTTCAGGAGTTAAACTTGTCGGAGGATCTATACCGTTGAGTTTCTGCTTGATAAGCCACATAGCTATGGCAAATTGTTCCTTATTTAATTTTCCACTTTGACAAATATCGCATAAACTCCTAATTCATAAAATATTTTTGTTAATACCATGATAGTTAATTTTTGGTAAATTGTTCAATAAAATACTATGTTACCATATATCGGCTAACACAGAATGTGGAAGTCCACTTTGTAGGAAGACATCCTTGATTTCTAAACCAGAGACAAATCCATCTCTGTCCATGTCAGCTTGTAAAAATAACTTTTCCGCAGCTATTTGATCTTCAGCTGAAACTACCCAATGTTGCGCGCTTGTCTGAGAATATACAGTACAAGAACATTAGCAATTTTGGATGCGGAAATACAATAAGTTCTTAAATCAGAGTTTAAAAGATAAATACTTTTACAGCATCTAATCCAGTCAAGCTCTTAAGAGTCGTCGTATTTGATAAGGGTGGTGCTTGTGATTGCGATGACAATGGTGCAGTAACTGTCATGCCTATCAGTGTAGGAGACTTAGTCTTAGAGATAATAATGTCTTTCCTTTTATTAGGCGGCATTAATTCTGGTGGAAGTACACTTGGTATCGCATATTTTTCCAATGCTTTATATACAAGATGCATAGCCTGCATAATAGCATAGTTAGGCAAAAAAGAAAAGAAAATATAATTTGATACAAATATTGTTAAAATACATAAAAAATAAATAACGTTTAATATCATTCAAGATAATCTCTCAATACTTAACATTACATTGTTATCAAAAATTGTTTCTTCAATCAATAAGTTATTCATACATTATATAAAACAGATGAGTAAAGAGGGCTACATTCAGTCAAAATGAATCTTAGTGTCTAATACTTTCTTGTAGATTTTTACAATTTTCAGTTTAAAATACTATCCTCCAATTATATACTTGCCGATTTTAAAACACAATTCTAGACTAAAACTAGAGTACGTAATCAAATTAAATAATATCACTACATGCCTCGATAATAGAATTTAAAGAAGTTCTCGCGCTACTTCCTAATCAGTAGACAGTTTATTCATAATAATATGTAAAACAATTAAAATAATGGAATAAAAAGATTATTAACAATATCTTATGCTATTAAACATAATTATTGTTAATGTTACTAAATATTTTCAAAAAGACAAAATAAAAGTATAAGATGCATTTGATGAACATGCATTTGACATATATTCTAGTTTTTTTTCATTGAAGAATATAAATTTTTTGTAAACTGTATGGTCAATTTAAATGAAACTTCACGAAAACAAACTTAAATGTTTACTTTATAATTATAACGGTTTTTAAATTGCTGTCTTATATGCAAGTGTCTCAATTTAAAAGAGAATAACTACAGAATAAGGTTATACCTTCAATCTGTAATGTAAAATTCTATAAATTTGGAATGAAATATTTTCAAAATGGTACAGTAAAAGTCAATGAAATTTTTTCTAGATATTATTGATATTAACTTTTGTATTACAGACTTGTCTTATATTTCTTCAAACGCGAGAACCTCCTTAAATAAGAGACCCGAACAAAATGAGAGATGCAGATTCAAATTTTGGTTGGGATATTTTTTGCAATAAATTCCTTATAGTATTTTAAAAATACTCATTAGAATCAATAATATTAATTACTCGCCAATTTAATTCGTGATATTACTCCAGCTCTACTCTAGAATTATTTCAAGAACAAATAATCGATATATTTTGCTTGAACTGGAAATTATAAAAATTTAAATATAAAAATATTATTAGGCACTAAGATCAACCTCTTCTCATTTACTTGTGTTGAATTTTCTTGATCTATTTTTATTTAATATTCATTATGCAAGAGTTAATATAACATATATAAAAAAAAAATTGATACTTACAACTACAAATTCGTGTCTATCCAGCATACCATCCTTGTCCATATCTGCCAAGTCCCAAATCTTACCAAGAGTATCCAAGGGAAGTTTGCTATTCATTAGAACACCTTTTACTTTATTTCCAGATATGTAGCCATTAGATGGCTGTAAGCTATCAAAAAGCTGATCGTATTTCGCTCGTTCTGTAGGATTAATTGACCAGTCTCCATTATTGACAGATGTTATTACAGGCAAAGCATTAGTCATAGCCTTCTGTGGAATGACTGGGATGTCTCCCTGTATCAAAGAAGACAAACAATGTAATGTGTTCCAATTGCAAAAATGTGTATATATCTATATGTAAATTTACCATTTTCGGTGGTGGCAATTCTAGACTTAGATTAGATATATTCAAATCCTTTCCTGTTTGTGCCAATGCACATAATTTGAGTGCAACAAACAAGCCAGATTTGTCTAAAGAACCTCTTGATTGTGGATCAGCCATATCCCATATTTTACTCAGAATAACATCACTTAACTGGGATTTCTTAAGAAATCTTGCAGCATCCATTGCCTCAATCCGTCCATATCCATTTGGATCAATCTAAGAACAAATATGTATGTATGTATGTATGTGTATGTGTGTG
>NW_017305977.1:1013197-1025805 GCF_001594115.1 Trachymyrmex septentrionalis | reverse complement strand
ATATATTTATACATCAATAATTGAAGAAATTCCCAGAAGAACATTGCAACCAACTTTTTAAAAAATTTTATTGGAAATAAAGCAAACAAGATACAATGCAAAAGCAGATTTTCTAATTAAAACATTACTTTACATACAAATGATGATTGCAATGTCTTTCCTGGGAGCTCTTCAGTTAGCAGCATGTCTACAGATATGCTCTTCCAACGAATGATATAATACCTGATTATAATAAGCTTCATATATTGCAGTATGGCATCCAGCCACCTGTAAAAGCAGTAAACTCAAATACATTTTTTATTTTTATCTGCACAAATCTTAACAATCAATATAAATAATACATATATTCAATTGTTTCTCATAAATTGTCAATAATGTTTAACAAGTAGGTATTTGTCAACATGAATAATATAAATAAGTAACATATATAATAAGCGTTGACATATAAAAACGCTTTTTATCGAAGCTTATTCATATAATTCAGTTAAACGAACCGTTAAATTAAAAGAAAGTCTGACTTGTGCGTTTCTGGAATAGCGCATTAATCAAACAACAAAAGCTTCCTCCTCGATGAGTAAAAAGTTATCAATCAAAATATGTACAGATAAATTGATACTTCGCCATCGAAAAGAGGACGTTTCGACCTAGACCGCCTGAGATAGATAAGATATCGCAATGAAAACGCATAAGTACTGCGACAGTTTAGTACAAATCATGGCGAAACTTTACAAAAGAAGCTCTCACAATGGGTGCGAGTCATATTAAATGTTATATTCTCGTGAAAATCGTGAAAATCGTTCCGTACCTGCGTAGGTGACGGCAAAGCGGCCATACTTGCGTTAAGCACTGGCTTAACCAATCAGACACCCAATCGATACTGTACGATTTTTAACAATTTCGTTTAATATTTCGCGGGGATTATCGCTTTATTATTGCTTTTAATTATTGAATATTCCAACGAATTATAGCGGTTTCATCCTCTATTATCTCTTGTAAATTCAAAATCGAGGAATGCACGACAGAAACAATTTATTTATGAATTTAAGAAGCACCAAATTTATGAGACACCTATCAAAATCATTTGTATCGTTTATTCAAAATCGATTGCACTAAACGTTCATATTAAGTCTGTTCGCATTGCTTGCACTTTTTCAATTTAGCAATCAGCATCTTCGCTTTTTCCACAGATTTCTATATATTGTCAGAGAGAAACCTGAGGAACCTAAGAAAGGACATAACAACCTTTTGTCTGTTACCGCAAAATGCCCTAGTCCTAGAATAAAGAATAAGGGCGCGTTCACACTTCGACGGAAGAGCAGAAAGCGGAAATGCAGCAGCAAATCAGGAGCCATTAAGCTGCGTTCGGATTCCCACCTGGGACGCTATTTCGTAACTGTTTTATACGCCTACCGACAGTTGTCGATGTTGTTGCGCAGCTTTTTCACTATATAAAATATCTATGCAACAATACCGACAACTGTCAGTAAGCGTATAAAAATAGTTACGAGTGATTCGCATCTCTGGGTGCTCCCCAGATGTCATATCATCCTTGTTGTTTACCGAAATAAGAGATTTGTTCGCGTTGCTTGCATTTTTGGCACTCGACATCTTTGCTGTCTCTCTTTTCAAAGCAAAATATGTGTCTATCTCATTTTAAGTGCAAAAATATTTGGGAATTTCGTTTAACATGAACAGGGGATCGATTCTGTACTTGAAATGAAGTGAAAATTAAAAGTAAGCTAATTTATTGGAATACTGATAATTTCATTGGTCAACACCTAGTAAATTTGCTCACTTTTGTAATTTTTACCTTGTTTGAAGATACAGAATCGACCCCCTCTACTCAATCGAGCTGTGTGAGCTTGTATTTCTAGTAATTTCTAGTGACAATTACATGTTACTAACTGCGGCGGTTATAAATGAAGTTAGAGTGGCCGGTACTTTTACTTTTTTTTATTTAATACAGACAAAAAAAGCTATACTTAATCTAACTCTATCCGAAATGGTTCTCAACCATGCACAGCGTACACATTCTATTCCAAATAAATCGTGCACAATGATACACTTGTACATTCTTGTGTACGTATATGTTAAGATGTATTAAGCAATTGGAAAGCATAACTCGTAGGTCGGTTCATAATCAGATCTTATATTCAAGACCGTCTTAAGTACGATCTTAAGAAGTCATGAACCAATCAGAGGGCTACATTAACGTCTTAAGATGGTCTTAAAATAAGAATCGACTATGAATACCGATCGTAGACTCTAGACTAAAAAATATTGGTATTTACAAAAACCCTTAGGCAACACAATTTTAATTTGTATGGATTAATAACATTGGCCTAGTTTCCACCAAGGGTTTAACCTGGATCAAAATGTAAGAACCAATCAACTACAGTCGAGCATTCCCCTGTCGTTCGACTGTAACAGGGAAATACTCGACTCTAGTTGGTTGGTTCTTACATTCTGATCCGGTTTAAATTCTCAATGGAAACTAGGCCACTGTTGAAGTAATAAGTCCATAAGTTTGTGGTATGGACTAAAAGTAAATTTTCACGAGCTGCTCAAACTGGCTGTTTTAGTTACAAAAAAGATCATCTGAGTCAGAATTGACGAATATCAAGCGTCCATTTCGATCATGAAAATTTATCTTTATGGACGAACTTATGGACTTAAGTTAGTTGCACATAATAACCATAAACTTAACGTAGGTTTTCGACCAATCGCGTTGCTCGATTCGATCATCCGTAACCGTAATAGTAACAATCGACCAACACGATTGATTGAAAATCATACTGTTACTGTACTGTTACTGTACTCACTGCGTGATTAGCTTAAAGCTAGTTACGGCTAGTTAGTTCGTTAGCTCGATTATTAGGGGTTCCGCACAATAAAAGAAACAGGAAACAAAGAATAAGAATTTCAATCTATCAGAAATCATGTATATGTGGAATACACAGTTTCTAATAGGTTAAATTCTTATTCTTTGTTCTCTGTTCTTTGTTTTTTTTTATTGTGCGAAGCCCCTTAGTCTGGATCTCCAATAGATGTTTTAAATCTCAAGCCGTAAGAAATTGATCAATTGCAGTCGAATGCGAGGAGAATAATTGATTGTGATTCGTCCATTCCTTATGGCTTAAGGCTTAAAAACCTATATATATAGTTATAAATCCGCTTCTAACTTCTGATTTATAACTAATGGCTTATTGTAGATAGAAATGCGTGTAAAGCGGAGAGTACAGACTCTGGAATAACGCATAACACGTAATGCATAAGAAATTTAACTAATGTGAGTTCTTTATTTCATGATAAGAAAAAAAACGGAGATCATCAAAGTTGATTAGTACATTTTCTTATGTATTACGTGTTATGTGCTATGCAAGAATATGTGCTCCCCGCTTAACCGTAAAAAAATCATAACGTTTTTCGACCAATCGCGTTCCTCGATTTGGTCATCTGTAACTATAATGGCCATTCTATAATAAGCCATTAGTCGTAAATCAGAAGTTAGAAATTGAAAATTGATGACTGTAATTGGTCAATTTCCAGCTTCTAACTTCTGATTTATGACTTATTGTAGAATGTGTGTTACAAAAAATGTGTGATTAGCTTTGCTACTTCCTTCATCGGTGTTACTAATCCGTACAAATTAAAATCGTGTTGTCTAGGGGTTTTTGTTAGTACCATTTTTCAATTTTTCGAAAAAATGTCATGTAATCGAATATTAATTCATTTATGTATATTCGCCTAGGTGGCGTTCAAAATATTGTTCCAAGTAAAGTAAGGGAGTTGGTTGTCTATTTTCTTAGATAATCTATGGTAACAGAAGCCCTAAGCCAATTTCTGATTTAAAAGATAGTCTAGTGTAAACAAGTAATTGTATAAAAACGGTGATTTTTTAATATTAACACGTACAAATATGCCTCGACTACCTTTACACTGTTCATCTGGGACAGGTGTTATTACGCCATTCAGTAAAGCAATAAGATTCGCTCGTTATGGTTGCACTAATAGACCGTTTTATCATATCGTTGTGATTGATGTAAATTGAGACAATTTTCTTTTAAAACTGATTCTGCAATGAGTCGATAATCGGAAATCTTAAATCTTAACGCGTCTTAATCTAAATAGGCGACTATGATTTTTTGCATTTACAAGTTGTTAATTGTGCAGGGAGTCATTTATCTCGATTAATGGGAAGGAATAAAGTCGAATTTGATCAGCCTTAAGAAAATTGGTAGTCTTAGTTGTACAAGCTGTATCGGTGAATTATTCAAATTGGCCAGCAACTAACTTGTATGACTAAGCACCAATGTTACTTTGACTTTCAGGAAGGCATAAAATTCTCTTTGTTTCTGTCTCTCTTTTGATTTAAAACGAGACAGTTTTTTTCTCTATTGAAAAAAATCACATCACACAGTTGCATGATGAAATTCATGTAATTAAAAAACATAAATCATGTAATGAATTGTTCCAGATCAGTATATGATTTTTAAAAATCACTAATTTGAAAAGTCACATGATGACATGTTCTTTTTTCTTCTATTTCTATTATTCAATTCTTTAAAATTTGAAAACTAAAATCATATAATAAAATTATTTTTAATATATGATTTTTCAAATTATCTTACTTTTGACATAATTTTTTTCAGTAGAGTTAAGTCTTGCTTAAAGTCAAAACGTTGGTGCAATCAGACTTAAGGGCTTAAACACAAAGATGTCCTTAATTGAAACATGAAATGTAAGTGATTGATCAAAACATTGTGTGTTAACCTGTGACTATGACTAAAGTTTCATGAATCGTTACAACCATCTTTGTGCTGAGGTCCTACCACTACCGATTTTTTCAAAATTGTCCAAATTCAACTTTATTCCTTTTCATTGTCGAGCTAAATGACTCATTGCTGTGAGAAGTCGTTTTACACCTTTTTAAGACTTAGAACTTCTGATTACAAACTACCGACTCATTGTAGAATCGGCTCAAGTATAAAAATCTTAACTAGAAAGAGAAAAATTCTTCTATAGCTAGAATCAATAAATTAATTTTTGTTGTAGGTAAAAAAAGGAGAAAGAAAACCACCAATAGAACAAGTTGGTGTATATGATCCTATTCCAAATATGCATAATGAAAAATTAGTATCCTTCAATTTTGAAAGAATACAATATTGGATTGCCAAAGGAGCACAAATGTCCACACCTGTTGCAGATTTATTAGGACTCGCTGGATTTTTACCTATTCATCCAAGAACATATATGAAAGCATGGAGAAATCGCAAGAACATATATGAAAGCATGGAGAAATCGCAAGAACATATATGAAAGCATGGAGAAATCGCAAGAACATATATGAAAGCATGGAGAAATCGCAAGAACATATATGAAAGCATGGAGAAATCGCAAGAACATATATGAAAGCATGGAGAAATCGCAAGAACATATATGAAAGCATGGAGAAATCGCAAGAACATATATGAAAGCATGGAGAAATCGCAAGAACATATATGAAAGCATGGAGAAATCGCAAGAACATATATGAAAGCATGGAGAAATCGCAAGAACATATATGAAAGCATGGAGAAATTGCAAAACTGTAGAAAAATGTAAAGAAAGTATGTGTTAAGAATAAACAGTTGTATTTTACGTAGTTAAGACATAATTGTTATGTTATGAACATTTATTTTGTACAAATTTTGTAGTTTAACAATAAAAATATTAATAAATGACTTCTTCTAAACAGTAATCTAAGTTCACATCTAAGAACTAAATGCGTTTAATTTACCTAATATACGCTCATGCTGTGATAGATGACTTTCTCATGTATAATTTGTGTCACTTGACTGGGTTAAATTTACGCGACATGTATTTATGTTGACTTCTTTATGCGAAAACCTATGTTTCAGATAGCGCTTGATGATCGTTATCAAAGTGAACCCCCTGCATTTTTTTCCATTTTTTTGCAATAAAAAAATATCAATAAATATTAATTTTGAAAATATATGACATTACAGCTAATGGCCTAATTTAAATCTAATTAGTTTCAATTTAATTAGTTAGGGATTCCCATTTTATATTTGGCTTTAAGGACAATATGCTTATTAACATAATTATTGTTTAAAAATAGTTCGATATGTAAAATACGGTCCTCACCTACGATTTTAATGAATTTAAGCTCATTCGACGCGTTTTTTGCTCGAAACGCAAGAAAAAATGTTAGGTCGGCCTCACGAACCAAGAGATTGAGCATTAAAGTTGACGAATATTGAGATTAAGAAATCTGTCGTAGCAGTGAGATACAGCGACATGACTGGACACGCTATGCGCCGCGGTCATGCACAACATGTAATTGAGGCTAGAATAAGTATTTTCTACTTCAATTACATAAATTCTTTTAAAAGCAAATTCTCTACTTCTTAAAAACATATTCTCTCTATGCTTTAAAAATACAAATTATTTTCTATATATTCTATTTTTGTTTTTACAGTAGAAAATTGTTTTTAAAGTAGAGAATTTGTACTTTTAGAACAAACAAATACCTAATCAAAACAAATTAACTGCTGTAAAAATAAAAATTGTATAGGAAATAATTTGTATTCTTAAAGCAGAGAATGTGTTTTTAAAGAAGAGAATTTTGTGTAATTTAAGCAGAAATTGCTTATTCTAGCCTCAATTATATATTGTACATAATCGCGACGCATAAACATGGCCAGTCGTGTCACTGCATCTCGTCGCTATGATAGATTTTCTAACATAAATAGTCGTCAACTTTAATGCTTAATATCTCGGTTCGCAAGGCCGATCTAACCTTTTTTTTTCAAATTCTTTCGTTTCGAGCAAAAACGCGTCGAATGAGCCTAATTTCACCAAAATTGGAGGTGCAGTCCATAATCTAAAAATTATTTAGAATCGGATCCTACTCTAGAATCTTAATAAAAATGTACTCATTCGACGCGTTTTTATTCAAAATAAAAGAATCTGGCAAAAAAATGCAGCGGTTGGCCTCGTGAATTGAGAAATTAAGCGTTAAAATTCGAGATTTTAGTTAGGATATTTGTTATTCCGACTCGCCGCAGCGCTATGTTCTTTTTCTTCTTCTTCTTTTAATTGGCCTCGCAGCCTAACTGGCTGATACTTGGTCACTGATCTTCGGAATTGAACAAATCGTAACATTTAAAACTGTCTTAAATCAATTTTAAGATGTGTAAGCCAATCCGAGGATTGTATCACCGACGAGATACTATTAAAGATCTCCTTACGGGAGTTCGCGTCCTTGTGAATATTGTAAGTAATTAAGAGTTAAAAACTGATAATATTGTACTAATTTTATGATTTATTAGTTTGGTACACGTATTTATGCATTTAAAACTCAATAATACTCGATTTTTTTTTAAATTGTAATTTTAATGTTATCGTCAAAGTTTGATTATCAGAGATGATAACTGCAGAGAAAAAATTGTAATTTTTCTGCAATACGAGGGTCGTTCGAAAAGTCCGTGCAAAGTCACTGCTGATGGCACTACTGGCGCGTATCAAGGTTAGATTTAGTTAGTAGCATCTCTTGGAGGAACACACACCAAGTTACAGCCAGATCGGTCTATTTGTTTGTGTTTGGCATTCATTTGAATCGAGGAAGTCGAGGGGGGTTTGTTTCTGCAATCACGTCCTCGTTTCCATAAAATCTTTTTCCCGCCAGCCATTTCTTCATATTGGGGAACAAATAGTAGTCCGAGGGAGCCAAGTCTGGAGAATAGGGGGGATGTGAGACAAGTTGGAACCCTAATTGCATTAATTTTGTGACCACAACTGCTGAGGTGTGAGCTGGTGCGTTATTGAAAATCACTCGACTTTCTCGATTCAAATGAACGCCAAACATAAACAAATAGACCGATCTGGCTGTAACTTGGTGTGTGTTCCTCCAAGAGATGCTAACTCTAGCATCTCTTCTACTAAATCTAACCTTGATACGCGCCAGTAGTGCCATCAGCAGTGACTTTGCACGGACTTTTCAAACGACCCTCGTATATAGGATATTATATCTTTACAAGTATGTATATTTATTTATGGAACATTTATGTAATAAAAAATTATAAATTTAATAATGTATGAGCCAAATATTTATGTCAATAATAACAAATTTATATCAATTGTCGATAATGTCAATTATCTCCGGGCCTTGGGGCCTTTTTATACTGAAAAGTTGCCCAGGGTTGACGGTCTTTAATAGTATCTCGTCGGTGACTGTATTAACATCTTAAGATATTATATTTAAGATTGTTTTAAAATAAAAACATACTGCTCCATATTTCGCATTTCATAGTTATAGGCCTTGTGGAACGATCGAAAAGCAGAGAAACAACAGAGAGCGCTAAAGCTGAGAGCACATAGAAAAACTTAATGCCGTAAGACGCGTAATCAGTAAGAAAATCGCAACATTGGATTCGCTACTGCATTACCATCTCTACTGTGATTGGCCAATTCGCTTACTACTTACGTGTTATGGCCTTATGTTCTTGTATGTGCCATGGGCTTAACTTTAAAGAGAGAGAGACCCTTGCAAACTGAGCACACCATGTAATCCTTCCACCATGCGTTAGTATACGTAAGGGATGCGTTTGTTTATGCAGGTACCATAGATCTTGCTTGTTTATTCTTTCTGCGAAGTAGAGTCTCTATAAGAGAGTCGCATCAATCTTGATAAAATTTTTATTGATTTTGAAGTAAAATGGCGGAACCAATCATTGATGCTATTATATCCCCATTTTGAGTATCGTAAACGTGGTGATTTAAATTTTAGAAATTGTGAGAGTAGAATTTACGTTAAATTATATAATATTGACAAGTAGAATTTATGTTAAATTACAAAATATTTATAGAAATAGATCTGTTTTCTACAATTGAACTTTTACACTTTTAGAATTGAAATGATAATATGAAACAATAATAAAGTAACACTTTTATTTAACAATACTTTTATTTTACAATAAAATGTCTTGCTTCAAACTGTTATATACTGATAATTTTAAACGCCTTTTTTTATATATTTTAATCATGTTTTAATCATGTTTTCTGCGAAGAAGACATTAAAATTATATGATTGATGACAAGGTTAGAATGTCACTTTCGACGCTTTTCTACCGCATAATCTGTATTTTTTATATATTTTTAATTTGAAACCTTTATAATAATGTATAAGCTTACCTATTTATAATTTTGATACATCTAAAATAATCTCATCATTTTATTAATCAAAGCATGATTCTATACTCTACGTAGTGAAGAAGTTCAGACTCTAATAGAGTTTTTGTTAGACGCCATTTTACTTCACATTGACGCAATTCTCTTATAGGGAGTCTAGTTCATTATACGTAAATTTTGTTGCTAGCAATTCAGGACTAGCAGTCCAATTTCTATAGGGCCAATTTCACCAATGGCAGTTAGCTTAATCGCCGTTGACTGATCAATCGCGTTTGCTGTTTAGTAGAATCGACCAATTGCAGCTGACAGTTAATCACAATTAAGCTTGATCAGAGTTGGTGAAACCGGCCCATAATCAAAGTTTAAGATCATGACTGCGTTCGGACAGCGCGCTATCAACGCTATTTGTGTCATACTGGCTGGTATTCAGTTTTTATTTCAAGACTGTCTTAAGTAATGTCTTAAAACGCTCATGTAACCTTCTGATTGATTCATGACACCTCAAGGCTAAATTTAAAATGGTCTTGAATATAAAATCTGACTATGAATACCAACCACTATCCTTGTTTCATGTTTAATGGACGATGAAGATACAATGATACAAATAGCGCTAATAGCGTCTCCCCAAACCCAGTCCATGTCGAACAACGCCTGGATTTCGCTTCTTGTTCTCTTACATCATGGCAGACTCTGCTCGGTTTCTGTCATCAATTTGTTAATATAGCATGTCATCAGGCTTTGTCATATTTTTGACAGCAGTTTGTTGACATTGGCCTAGTTTTCACCGAGGGTTTAATCCGGATCAGAATGTAAAAACCAACCAACTACAGTCGAGTATTCCCTTGTTACAGTCGAACGACAAGGGAATGCTCGACTGTAGTTGATTGATTCTTACATTCTGATTCGAATTGAACCTTGGTGGAAACTAGGTCATTGTCTGATAGTACAAACTCTGTGTACAATTTGTTGCCTTTCTGCAATTAAAAATTGGTAGCAGACTTTGCTCAAAATCTGTCTCTTTAGATTTGGCTATCTGGGAAATATATAAAATTATATATAATGTTATATAATTTTACATAATTATATACAGAATATTTTTTCCTGGGAAATAAAGTAAATAAACTATAATAATGCGTTTAATATAAATAAAATGCTTGAAACACAACTTTCATACTTATATAGTTTATGTATAATAAATATCTATTAATAAAATATATATAAACATATTTATAAAATAGGTATAAAACGACCTTAATGTTAATCCTTTTAAGTGAAATATAAAAATCACGCTCATGTAAATAGACATACATATAATTGCAGAGATGAGTATTTCTGATCCACAGGTTGTGGATACAACACGATTTTATGAATCAAATATCGATTTATCATCTGCAGTCTTGATAAGTGAATCTGTGTACATTGTAGTGCATTAAATCGCTGGATCATAGTAGCGGTCCAATTATCGACTTATCGACGTTTATTTTTTACTCAAATACTATCAACTTTACAGACTGCAAGAGACAAAAATCATTTTTTTTTTTCATAGAACTAAGAATTTCTTCAGAATTTTTTATCAACTTTTTAGTACTGCATTTTCTTATTTTCGATAAGTCGGGCCGCTACCACAGTACATACAGTAGTGCAACTCCCTGTCGGCACCTTTGATGTTAGTGTTGGCCAAAATGGAGTGCGCATGAGTGAAATAAGCAAGTTATCTAGCGTTGCCATGATTACCACCTAAATTTCTTTCTCTTTTCATCCTTTTTTCGCTCTATCAAAATTCACTAGATTTATTCGCATCGCACTCCAAATGCGTTGGAGTAAATAAGAACTGTTATAGGAGCATATTAGAGCATGCAACGTATACAAACGAATAAATCTACTATTACAATGAAATAATCTAAACTTAATGAAAATTAATAAAAATAAATTGTAAACATATTGAAAAATAAAGAGAAAATGTAAAAAAATATTAGGAAAAATATTAAATTAACTTAAAAATGTATATTTGTATAAAAGAAATATTATGTAATTATATATCTATGAAAATGTTATGAGAAAGCTGAGAGATATAAAAGAAATTTATATACATGTATGTCCAAAAAATAAATTTAAAATACAATAAATAAAAAGAAATCCTTTTTGCTCGATTTTCTATGTCACTTTTTGTTTACTTTTTCACAAAAATTAGACCAATCTCTCGAGATTTCTCACTCAACATTTCTCCAAATAGACAATATACGTAATACTTTCCTCTAAATTTCTACTCTGAACCATATATGCTTGACCATAAAAGACAAATTGTTTAAGTGGAACATTGAAACGCTTATTTAAATAGAGAGAGAAAGAGAGAGAACAATAAAAAAAGAGAGGAGACGGGACTTGCTTATTTCATGCATGCGCACTCCATTTTGATCAACATAACATCGGGAGAGTTGCGCTACTGTATATACTGTGCCGCTACTATGATCCTGCGAATTAATGCACTGCATTGTACTCTCAGAAAAGTGGACCTTGTTATGTAGTTTGGATCCTCTTTGTCAGGGGGCAGTAGTATGCGGCAGCATTTTGCCGATACAGGTTTTGAGCCGTCATGCTCTCTCTTAGGTTTCTCTCTGATGTTATAGTCATTGTTTTTTTACGGTGATAGACTGCATTCCAAAACTCATTGAAAAAACAGTGTTGCAAGTAATTTTGCAAATGGTGGAAGTATTGTTCTAAAATAAATTAACGTGCAATGGCAACATCAAAAACCACCAATACATATAATAGACAAAATTGGGAAGATGCGGTGAGCATAAAAAGATTTTTCACTTTCAATTCGAGCCTTTATTTTGTAACAATGGTGTCATTTTTATTTCATATTGCCTTCATTGGCATGTTTTTCTTGTATAGGAATTCCCAATATTGTGTCAGACGTGTTTGGGAGACAATCCATATATTCGTATGGTAAGTAAAAGTCTGGATAGTTGTCAAAAAATTTATTCAATTGTTATCTTTTATTACAAAGTAAAAAACAATAGTTAACAAGATATTAATTACTAAAAATTTCCAAATATTGGTCTTGAATAATTTTTCACTCAAATACTATCAACTTTATAGAAAAATTGCAAAAGACAAAAATCATTATTTTCTTCTCATAGAACTCTAAGAATTTTTTATCAACTTTTTAGTACTGTATTTCTTATTTTTACCAACATGAGAAAATACGATATTAAAAAATTCTAAAAAAATTCTCAGAACTTTATAAAAAGAAAATAAATGATTTTTGTCTCTTGCAGTTTTTCTGTAAAGTATTTGAATAAAAAATTATTCTAGACCAATAGTGGCAATTTTTACTAATTAATATTTTGTTAACTATTGCAAAAATTATAAAATGATAAAAGACTTTTCGACTCAATTTAGTCTGCTCTCTC
>NW_017305977.1:986838-1013097 GCF_001594115.1 Trachymyrmex septentrionalis | reverse complement strand
ATATATAATGTATATATATACACAATACACACACACACACACATACATTTATTATAAACAAAATTGTTAATTAAATAATATTATTGTGAATTTAATTGATTTATAGACAAAGGAGAAATATGGAAAGGAATGCAAGATATGTATGCGACCATTTACAGTATTTAGATGGTGTCCGGGAGCAAGAATGAGATTTAAGAAAACTGAAGTCTGTCAGACATGTAGTCGATTGAAGAATGTTTGCCAAACATGTTTATTGGATTTGGAATATGGTTTGCCTATTCAAGTTCGCGATGCTGCTTTAAAAATTAAGGATGATTTACCACGGTCGGATGTAAATAAGGAATACTATGTACAAAACATAGACAATGAAATTGGAAAAATTGATCCGACAACACCTGCTGGTGCTGTAGGCAAGTCTGCTGCGGCTAGTGATCTGCTGATGAAACTGGCTAGGACGAGTCCTTATTATAAGAGAAACAGACCACACATTTGCTCGTTTTGGGTAAAGGGTGAATGCAAGAGAGGCGAAGAATGTCCTTATCGACATGAAAAACCAACAGATCCTGATGACCCATTGGCAGATCAGAATATAAAAGATCGTTATTATGGTGTCAACGATCCAGTGGCAGATAAACTAATGCGTAGAGCAGCAGCTATGCCTAAGCTAGATCCACCAGAGGATAAATCCATCACAACGTTATACATTGGTAATCTGGGTGACATATTAACGGAAAAACAGCTGCGCGATCACTTCTACCAATATGGCGAGATTCGTTCAGTGACCATGGTGCCGCGTCAGCAATGTGCCTTCATCCAATATACGCAGAGAAGCGCTGCCGAAGCGGCAGCAGAAAGGACCTTTAATAAATTGATATTGGGTGGAAGGCGGCTCACTATAAAATGGGGCCGTTCACAGGGAAGGCAGACGGTGTCGGCGGCAGAAGCAACAAGAGAGATCCTCGAACCTGTTCCAGGATTACCTGGCGCATTACCACCACCACCACCATCGGAAAGCATGAGTAGCAACTTCTTCAATCTGCAAACTACTCCTGGTATGATGCCGCCAATGATGATTCCACCACCACCAGTTGCTCCTCAATTTATGTTTCCACCGCAAATAGCAACTGCTGCTGCTGCTGCTGCTGCTGCCGCTGCCGCTGCTGCTGCTGCTGCACCAATTTTTCCTCCAGGAACTACCCCCATTCATTATCCAAGTCAAGATCCGTCCAGGATGGGTGCGTCACAGGGTATAGGCAAACCTTGGCCAGAGGAATAATATCATAATGCTATATGTCAATTTTTTATCGAATTATATAACGTTATTTAAAGAAAAATATATCATTTTTGTCCATACTGATTTCTCTCCTTTTTTTATATATTAACGATTCAAATATATCTGTCGCGATGTATTTGCATTGTGTTACGCGAAAGAGTATGAGACCTACGTCATTTTTGTTGTATATTTGTTGGTATGACAATATTGATTTTCAGCTTGAGCTAAATCAAGTTCTTTCTGTACTACAGCATTGTCCTGTTTAGTTGACGTCCAAAATGTGGCAAGACAACCAAGTCAAATTTGATATTTCTCATTCGTAATTATAAAATTTAATTATCTTTAAATTATTATTCAGTTCTTAGCTTTTACAATACTAATGTAGTTTTAAGTTTTGTTTTATAACTACGTCAAATAGTATGTTCCGCTCACTTGGACAAACGCGAAAGTAAAGTAATTAAATAGCTACATTAGTGCTAAATGTGCTGAGTGAAAATAAATTATTAAATAATACGGCGAAAATATTAAATTTTTTTTGCATGTAGTAATATGCAACTTCGACCTGGTGAACTTACCGTTGACAAACTTGATATGATAGAAGATACAAAAGGCAATGGTGGGGATTTAGGAAGACTAATTGTCACCAACTTGAGAATCATATGGCATTCTTTATCCTTGCCACGAATTAACTTAAGTATGAAACGATTAGCGCACATATATACAAATATAATTTTAAACAATAAGTAAGAATATCGATAGATATATACATATATGTGAACAATACAAATAAACGAAGAAAGTTTTATTTGAACAAAGTAGATCTTTTAAATATTTTTTGCATGAATTTTACAATTTCCGGTTTCCCAGTAAATGAGAATGAATTGAAATTGGTTGAAATGAATTTAGATTTTCAGAAATATGCATTTGTGAACGTTGAAACGAATTCTTTTCAATTCCAATGCATTGTTATTCATTTCTAGAAAATGCATTTCTGTGCTTTTTAATTAAAAAATAATATCGGTTTTTTTAAAGTGAATCGTGAATGCTGCTCAATTAAAAAATCTGAATAGGAAATTTAGATTTTTTCAATCCAATTAAATCTAGTTAAATCCAATTGAATCTAACTGAATTTGATTGAATCCAAAAAAGGTTTTTTTTTTATTTAACATACGCATTTGGATAAATAAAATTTCAGTCTATTTTAATTTATTCTCGTTAACTGGGTTCTGCAAACTACACGCTGACTATTTATTAACACTACAGTGTTTTAAGATGCTCGTCATTAGCATCTGACTGACAATAATTGACGTGCAGTTTGCATAAATTGCAAATTGCACGTAAAATTCATGTAAAAAGAATATATTATTAGGCACTTAGATCGGCTGTTTTGTGACCAAATAAGGCTTTCTTCGCTTGTTTGTTTTATAATTTTTAAGTTATAATCTGTCATGTATAGTAACTATCCAGTAAACAAGAATGAATTGAAATTGATTGAAATGGATTCAGAATTTTAAAAGTACATATTCGCGAACGTTGAAATCAATCTTTTTCAATTTTAATGCATTTTTTTATTCATTTATAGGAATTGCATGCAGCACATTTCTATGCCTTTCGATCTCTAAAAGTGAATCAGTATCATATTATCACTTACTTCAACAGTGATCACGGTGAGCAGTATTCACGATGCTTAAAAAAACTGATATTAAGTTTTACTCTGTAAAAGTGAATGATCAATATACGTATTACTGATTTCAGTGCTATGAATGCAGTGAATGATCAATATACGTATTACTGATTTCAGTGCTATACTTATAACTGATATAATCATCAGCGAATATTTACTATTTTTCAGTAATAATACACTGATTTACTTTTAGAGATTATGATTTTCTGCAGATTTCTATATACCATAACTTTTAAACATGAATCAGTGTATTATTATTGAAAAACAGTAAATATTTACTGATATTACAGTTATAAGTGTAGTATTACTGATGATCAGTGATAATACGTACACTGATCATTCACTTTTACAGACTAAAACTTAATATCAGCTTTTTTAAGTGTATCGTGAATACTGCTCATTTAAAAAAATCTGGAAATAGGAAATACAGTTTTTTAGTCTAATTGCATTCAACTGAGGCTGTGTTCCAAAATTCACTATCAGCGCTGAAAATCTACAGTTTACGTTACGTATACTATACATTTTCAGCATACATTCACTGACAGTGAATTTTGGAACACAGTCTGAATAAACAAAATTTCAAATTTTAAATATGCATTCGTTTAGAAATAAAATTATAATCCATTTTAATACATTCTCGTTTACTTAGTTATGTTTTTCTAAAGAAAAAAAGTGATTAAGCAACGATTTTATAGGTATAGGCTATAATACATTTATCACAGTGAATACGAAAATTCTTCATACGGTAAGAACTATTTTAGCATGAACATTAATAGGGAGTTTGCATAATTTTTGAAAAATATTGCATTTTATAATTTATACATATGTGTGTGTGTGTGTGTGTGTGTGTGTGTGTGTGTGTGTGTGTGTGTGTGTGTGTGTGTGTGTGTGTGTGTGTGTGTGTGTGTGTGTACACACACATATATATCTTTAACTGCAATTTTTTAATAATTTTTTAACGCAAATTATGCAAAAAATAAAAAAGTAAATTATTGCATTATTTGAAATGCCGAAGATGATCCGAATACAACCGAGTCTTCCTGAACGCGCTATGACATCACACTGCACAAAGAAACCACAATTATTCAGTAAGAAATTAATTTATTTTAAAAATGAACAAAGGAAACGTACAAAATTTCGTACCTATGTATAAAAGCACAACAATTAAAATACCTGAAAAATTGTTCTTTTATGTGTCTCAAGCTGAAAATGTGAAAAAAGAATGGTTTAAAAGTGTACATCGTGTTGATGAACCAAGGAAATGGAATTATTTTTATTGTGAAGATCATTTCGATGTAGGTTTTATACAAAATATGAGGTCTGATAAAAAAATAAGCGAACTTTTTGAATTACTCGGCAACGAAACGTCTTAGCGACGTGCAGTTTGCAGTATTACAATCGTTATAATCTTCCGAGTAACTGGCTTTTAAAAAATTGTTTACATCTCGTTTAGTTTTATTGTATCCGAGTTATTGTTATTTGAGTGCAACGTGTTTTAGTGTTCGTGACGCCTTGAACTAAATTTTTATTTTGAGAAATTGATTTTAATTTTGGGAACAAGAAAAAGTCGCAAGGAGCAAGGTCTGGAGAGGCTAAGGGAGGACAGTCATCTGATTTTTGGCACAAAACTAGCACTTCAACCGCATTTTAAATTTCTCATATTGATTGTGTTTCTCACATATATCTAAAACAAAGATTCTTATTGTTTGGTTTTTTAAACTATTGCTCTCGAATATTTTAACCTTCTGATGCTACACATTTAATTGACAAGGCTGAGTGGGTAGACGCATTGTCATGGTGAAGGAACCATGAGTTGTCTCACCACAACGGTCTCTTTTTGCAAATTTTTTTGCGCAATATTTTCAAAACGCCATCGTACTGACGGTTGATTGTTTGACCTTGAGGCAAAAATTGCAAAAATTTATTTCGAGGTAAAAATCGCCACGAATACTAAAACACGTTGCACTTAAATAGCATATTGCATGCTCATTTTTTGCGCACGCTGGCTGTGTGTTTGTATTTTAAAAACATTAAATAAAATTTTTTAATTGCAATACTGATATACTTTGTGTTTTACTATCGATTTCTCGGGGCATCTCATATTAGGAGCACAATTTTTTGACTTTACGATTTGCTCACTTTTTACACTTCCTTAATTTAAAAAAAAAAATCGAATTTGAATTAAATTTTATATAATGTTATTTTAAAACTTAATTAAATTTCTATCTCAAAATGACCTATTATTTTTTAAAATTCTGCTTATAGACTTCTATCATTTACCCAAAATGAACTCAATATTTCATAGTAGAAGCCTTCCTTCTACTTTTATGAAATAAAAATTTAGTTTTTTAATACGAGAAATTTAAAATGCCTATTACGGTCGAAGCTGGATCTTCATTGCTTAAAATAATTCAATCTTGAATTACTAGAATATACTATATATGTACTTGCATATATACCATATTGTAATCTTTTCAAACTACGCGCCGAATTGTTTTTCCGGACTAAATGCAATTAAAACTACTCTAATAATCGCGAACTAAATTGACAAGTAATTTTAATAATTTAAAGGTAATATTTTTTGCAATAAATTTATTAATACATTTCAATATATTAACATCTTTATAATACGAGTATGATACTTGATTGTACCTTCAAATTATTAAAATTGCTTAATTTAATTCGCGATTACTTCGACCGCATTTTAAATTTCTCGTACTGATTGTGTTTCTCACATATATCTAAAATAAAGATTTTTATTGTTTGGTTTTTTAAACTATTGCTCTCGAATATTTTAACCTTCTGATGCTACACATTTAAACCCAGTAAAAAATTTTTCATGCATGAATATATAAATATGTATAAACATACATAAACACGCATAAATATTCATAAACATGTTTAATTATTATATATATGTATGAAATATGTCCATACATGTTTATACATCCTTTTTTCTTTTGTAAAATTACTTTTTAGTATAATAAAAATAATAATAGTAATATGAAAATATTAAAAATAATTAAAAAGGTAATTTTCGCAAACTATTTGTTTTAGAAAAAATCAAGTTTGGAACAATGTAAAAAAATTGCTCATACATAATTGTGCATATTTTATATATAATTATACGTAATTTTTTTTCTTTAAACATGATTTTTTTCTAAAACAAATAGTTGCGAAAATTATTTTTTTAGTTATTTTTAATGTTCTTACATTACTATTATTATTTCTATTACACTAGAAAGTAATTTTACAAAAGAAAAAAGGATGTATGAACATGTCTGGACATATTTCATATATAATTATACTTGTTTATGTATATTTATAGATATTTATACATATTCATGCATGAAAAATTTTTTACCGGCAGATATTTTACGCGTTGAACTATTAATTTTTCTTCGTCGACAATACAGCTATTGTAGTATAATCTTTTTGTCGAACTCGGTGTTCAGGACAGATTCTTCCTTTTATTGTACAATTGAATTACAGAGTAATAAGGAGACCAAACTCGAGGTCTGAAAATGGGTTCAAAACACGATGTCGGAAAACCTATGGAAAATCGATGTGATTTTAGTGCCATCACGTCTTGCGAGAAAAGTTAGTAGAACTGTTGGAAAATACTTTAGTTCACAATTTTCTCCGATAGGAGTGCTCGAATTTGTTCTGCCACACAGCGTTTTTTCGACACTGTGTTTCGAGCAATTGTTTTCGGGACCGACCGCTTGAGTTTAGTCTCCTTATTACTCCGTGAATAGAACCTTCCCGTTTGACGTTAACATAACCTATAAGTTATACTCCGCTAAAACGAAATCAGTGTAATTTTCTCTTGATGATCTATAGTAGATACATTAATTGTAATATTTATTCATGCTACTTACAATTAGAATAAAACAAAAAATTACCACTGTAATAAGAATTAAAAAGATATATTTTTAGGATTATACTTACACAGTTGCTTTTATTCCTCGAACTTCTGGAGCATGATATCGCTCATCACTAACAATATACTCCCAAACCATAAATATAGTTATTTTTGGTAAATTCGTTAAATCGACTTTAATGAATCCTAGATCCAGTTGATTTGACATTTTATTTTAATATTCTTAATTTATAAAGAGATTTTTAAGAAGAGAATTTTAAGATTTCGTTTTAGCCTTCCAGCGTATCCGATAAAAAATGTTTCATGCATGAATGTGTATAAATATATATAAATATGTATAAATATACATAAACACACATAAATATTCATAAATATGTATAATTATATATGAAATATGTCCATATATGTTCATACATCCTTTCTTTTGTAAAATTACTTTTTAGTGTAATAGAAATAATAATAGTAATGTCAAAACATAAAAATTAATTAAAGGGATAATTTTCGTATTATTTGTTTTATAAAAAAAAAGTTTGAAAAAATGTAAAAAAAATTGCTCGTACATAATTATGCATAATTTTATATATAATTATACATAAATAATTTTTTTACATTTCTTCAAATTTGATTTTTTCTAAAACAAATTGTGCGAAAATTACTTTTTTAATTATTTTTAATGTTTTCATATTACTATTATTATTTCTATTACACTAAAAAGTAATTTTACAAAAGAAAAAAGAATGTATGGACATATTTCATATACAATTATACGAGGTCTGTTCAAAAAGTATCGCGAATTTTGTGTTTTTTCAAAAATTATTTATTTATTCATGAATATTTATTTTGTCCCCTTCAAAGTAATCCCCATCAAATATTATACACTTGTGCCAACGTTTTTTCCAATCCTCGAAGCACTTCAAAAAATTATTTTTTGTGATCTTGTTCAGCTCCTCCTTCGATGCCGTCTTTATCTCCTCAATCGTAGCGTAGCGTCGTCCTTTCATGGGCCTCTTCAGTTTCGGGAACAAGAAAAAGTCACAGGGGGCCAGATCTGGGGAATACGGTGGCTGCGGCATCATTAGTGTGTTGTTTTTGGTCAAAAATTCGCGCACAAGCAACGATGTGTGAGCAGGGGCGTTATCATGGTGCAAAAGCCAATTTTTGTTCTTCCACAAATCCGGGCGTTTCTGGCGGATTGCTTCGCGCAAATTGCGCATAACTTGCAGGTAATATTCCTTATTGACCGTTCCGATTGGCCAATACTATTTTCTTCACTTCATCAATGTTGTCGTCTGTTGTTGACGTGCTCGGGTGTCCGGCACGCTCTTCGTCGTTCACATCTTCTCGGCCCTCTGAGAACATTTTGTACCACCGATAAACGTTGCTTCGGTCCAAGGTAGCTTCACCATATGCCACAGTCAACATTCGTAATGAGTCCGCGCACTTAATTTTGTTTTTCACACAAAATTTGATACAGATTCTTTGATCCATTTTTTGGAATAGGCAAAAATCGAAGACGAGCCAAAACACGTGTAAGCAAAGTAGCTGTCAAAAATTAACTGAACATTCAAAATGGCTGAACTTGTCGGCATAAGTGAGAGACATGAAGACCAACATAACGCCACAAAAAAATCGAAAATCGAATATACGTAACCCGCGGAAATTCAAAATTCGCGATATTTTTTGAACAGACCTCGTACATGTTTATGAATAATTATGTGTGTTTATATATATTTGCATATTCATGAATGAAAAATTTTTTACCAGGTAAGCAAACGGTTGTAGATTATTGCAGTGTAACATCACGCACTTCTTAGCCAATCAAAATTGTGTTTTCTCAAATTTAAAATATTATTAAACTTTATTTTAGTTTTTTAGTACCTACCTATTGCTAAAAATTATAAATTTTATTATATAAATTTATATTTAATAATACATATTTTCATAATAAAAAAAAATATATTATTTTTTCATGCAAACTCCCTATTGTTGAAATAAAAATAATAAACGAAAGTTTACTTTTTAGATTCATGGTGTATATGTACAAGCTCTTCACATATTAACTTCATTTCGAAATTGTCGATATGAATTCATATTTACAAATCACGACATTAAAAGTACGAGACACTACACTTCGGTTATAGGTGTTTATAGGTGAAGAACATTTTTTTTATTATATTGCAGTTACTGCCGTAATTATTCATGCAAAGCATTTGTTATAGAGCTTACGTGTCATCGAAAATCTATAGAGAAATTAAATTGAGGAGTGGTATTATATGTGAAAATCGGCTGGTTTTATTACCTCAAGAAAAGGTGCACTCCTCTGTGAAGGATATTTGGAATTTATCTATTGAACAGGTCTCTATTGAATAATTAATTATCTATCGAATCCCTGGTAAAAAAAATTCTCATGTTTTTAAGAATTTTTTATATTTTAAATTTATATATAATGAATAGATTTTCAAAAAAATATCTAAAACTTCTTTTAATTTTGAATAATAATAAATTTGAATAGTAATAAAAAGGCAATAGGAGTCGTCGCTAGATATAATTGCGCAATATCAAAAATTAAATTATTTTACATACGATGTTACAATAATTCGAACGGCATATGTATATACATACTAAGTTACAATAATTTAAATAGTCTGAACGTTTCTGCCCGTTGAATGTGGACATTTTATTTTACCATAGATATGTATGTAGATGACATATGTACTGTAGTTTCTCCCTCAAAAATTGATATTTTGTTACATTTTAATTCATTTCATCCACGTCTTCAATTTACTATAGAAATAGGGGAAAAATTAGATTTTTTGGATACTACTATATTTATCAGTAAGAATCGATTCGTTTTCGATTGGTACTGCAAATCTACTTTCTCAAGGAGATTTTTAAATTTCCACTCAAATCCAATTGCACAAAAGGTACAATTTTTTCGCTAGTTGACAGAGCTTTTTTACTTTCTAACTTTATGTTTCACATAAAAAATTTGACATTTATTATTAACGTTTTATTAGATAATGACTACCCATTACTAACTTTTATTTTTGACACAGTTAATCAACGTATAAAAAATTTACTTAAAAATAGACACATAGTATGAAAAGATTTGGTTGACAATGTCTGCGCGAATGAATCTGCATCTTGGCTTACCAAATCATGGTACCATTTATTCCTTTTCACACAAAAAAATTTAAACGGTTCAATAAAAACGACATCAGGGTATCTTTTCATAGTCCTAATAAAATGGGTAAATATATTAAAGTACAAAAGAATATTTGTCCCTATACATCTAAGAGCAATGTAGTTTATAAGATTTCGTGTAATAATTGTGATGCGTCGTACGTTGGACAGACGGGTAGACAATTGAAAACCAGAATTACAGAACATCGTAATCATAGATATAACACTTCTGTCTGTTCTGTCATAACGAAACATAGGCTGCAGTATGATCATGATTTCCAATGGGACAATGTTAAAATTTTGAATGAAGAGCCTTGCTATAGGAAACGTTTAATTTCTGAGATGCTCAATATTATTGTAAATAGCAGAAAAATAATTTAAATTTACAAACTGACGCTGAAGGTCTTCACAAGGCTTATATTCCTATCATAAATAAAGTTTGACTTTTTGTTACTAAAAGTCCATCTCTTCTCTCAGTCTGTGGTGATCCATATTAGCGAGCGTACATAATAATCGACATATAATGTTCGTCTTACACATCTGCGTTCCATCTTTCTTTATATATTCTAAAAGTTTTTTATTCTTATATGGACACGCTTGTTTGAATATTTTACATATGATTTTTGATGAGTTTTAATACTTGTTAAAATTCCGGTACGTTAATTTGGTTGTGTTTATTTTTTCGTAAGAAGTCTTTCTCTTTTTTATCAACTAGAACTTTTTCCAAGAGATATGAAACACATTTAACTGTTCAATCGTATGTGAATAATGTCGAGTTCTACATCAAGATTCACCCGAGCTGTGATTATAATGAATATGCGAACATTTTTGACGATTAATTTTGTACAGCGATTTTTAGATAAGTTAATGTCTGAAGAGGGCTCAATCTGGTAGCCGAAACTTGTAATTTATTTGAATTTAAACTAAGTTTTTTATTTTATTTTTTCAATTTTACTTTTCTTTATTTGTAATTTATTCTTTTTAATTGTGTGACAATTAAAAAAATGTGTTTGACTCTTACTTTGCCCTTTATTGTTATTTATTTTGTATAGGAAAGAGTCCTTTAATCTGTTAAATGTCGCAGTAACATTGCGATCAATATGAAAAGGCAAAAGAAATAAACACATTATAATTTACTGAGAATTTCCATGTAACCATTGTTTAAGCCGTCCATGTTTATGTTAAAAACGTTTTTACGTTGGTCATAATCACAGAATTATACATCATTTCTGCTAAAAATGGCCCAAATATGAGCAGAAAAGTTCAGGCCGTTTAAATTATTGTAACCTAGTATGTACATATGTGCCGTTTGAATTATTGTAATATAGTAAGATAGTTTTAATTTTTGACACTGCGCAATTATATCTAGCAACAACTCTTATTACCTTTTTATTACTATTTACTATTATTCTAAATATAAGGAGTTTATTAATTTATTGTTTTTTTTATTGTAATTCTTCCAATTTTACTTCATTGGAAATTATAAAATGAGAAATTTTTAAGAGAATATCTCAACATTTAGATATATACATTTAAAAAATTCTAGAAAAGACGTAAATACATTTTTAAAAAGCTATAAAATTATGCAGAAATTCTTAAATAACTTTTATTTATAAAAGACTTTTATAAAAAAGCAAATAATTTTTACTTCATTCACTTTTTCGCAGTTAAAGAAACACGATTGAAAATATGAAATACGAAAAAAGATTTCGATCACAATAACATACATTAATAATGTTGTTCATAAATATTGAAATATTATTTTATAAAAGTTTAGTTACAGAAGTGTTTATGGTATACTTAACAAACATGATTTGGCACCTAAAAAAAAGTATTTAACACGCTCTCAAGACATAGTTATAATTGTATCGCGTTATAATGGATCATCGTTATGCTAAGTTTAAATTATTAAATTCTTTTGTTTGTATCCAACTAAGTACAACAAACGATAATGAAGTTTTTAATTTTCGACAACAGCCTAATGATGATTCAATGATTGTATCTGTCTATCTTTTTATAATATATTAATTTGATTCCAATATTGTTACTTATACACTGAGGAGGACTTATGATCAAATCGTCTGTAATTGGTGATTGACATATACTCGTACAGTGAGAACAAAAAGTATTCGTACAAGAAAATTTATTATAAAAAAGCCTTATTTGTAGAAAATAAACATTAATTAGCAATTTTATACAATGAATGCATTCTGTTCTAATATAAATAAACAAATGATTGCATGATTGCGATTTTAGAAACTAAATTTCTCGTCTGTACGAATACTTTTTGAGCATTTAAACAATACAATTTTTAATTTTCGCTTATTTTTGGAATGATATGTTAATTAACACAGATCATTTTGGTATATATAATTTTAAGAAACATACAGTCTATTTTATTCTTTATGAATAAATTGTTAATTATCCAATAAGAAATGATCGTTAATTAAACGTCGAATCGAATTGATGTTAAAATCATCGAATTTATATCGATTCGACATCAATTTGATGATTCATTTCCGGATAATATTTACTTTTTAAAAATGAAGTTTTTTTAAAAAAATATTTTCTCTGTACGAATACTTTTTGTACTCACTGTATATTATATTTGACTATACACATACAACTATGTCGATTCTCATTGGCATTAATTTTCCATTATTGATTAAATAGAAGGAGTTGTACAGACTGTCGATTTTTTTACGTAAAATATTATCCATTTAGACTGCGAAAGGATTACGTGCAATTTCTCTGTTTTAGATACTAAATTAGATATATCGAACAAAATATTTTCGTAGCCGAAAATGTTTAGAAAACAATCTTAAATAAGAAAATATTTTGGTCATTTACAAATGCAATTTTTCCCTTAAATTATTACATATATTATCGTTAATAAAAAAAAATATTGCTTTCAAGGGGAATATCGGAACTTTTATCATAACAAATATACGTTTGGTATGGTATGCGGATGTAAATTACCAATTTAATGTATCGATTCCTTATCTTACCATCGGAAATGTAAGTATTAAATTATGAATATGCATATAATAACGATAACAAATGATTTTCAGATTATCAGAAGTATTATATACAATATAATGTGTTTGGTTCTTTAATAGTAAAGTTTGGGATGTGTGCTAGCTCTCCAAAAGGCTCACCCAAAATTACAAGTATATCTATATAATTTGGATAAAATATTAAAATTATATGTATATTTTAATGCAGTGCTCGCAAAGATTTGTACATTTCGGGTCAATTCCGGCGAGCGATCCCCACTACCGCTTGAAGCTCGGCGGCCGAGCTGCTGGGCGCTCATGTGACGAGAAGTTTTTCTACAATATATTGAGAAGTTTCTATATCGTCTTTATGTAACTGTTTAACATTCTTTTTTAAACAATTACATAAAGACGGTGTTACATATGTTAAAGAGAATTAATAATTAACCGTTAGTCAAGAATTTAAAATGATAAAATTATATTCGCTTATAGAAGAAAATAATTATTGCGATATAGAATCCTTGTTACTTGAGACTTTGTAAGATTTCGTATAGAAAATACGGAATTTCCAGATTCAATCGTATTTCCTGACTTCAATCTTCGCAAGTCTGTTGTAGAAATTTCTCAATGTAAATTTATAACAATTATTGAATATTTTAAGATACGAAGCGCCTACCGATCTGAGTGTTAAGATGTTGAACTACTATATATTATGTACTTGTTTTAAAATGAATTAATTTTCAGAAATAATAATTGCGTGCAGATAAGATTATCGGACATTCACACAATCAATCTGAAACTAATAATCCCCCCAAAATTTCCCAAATCTTAAAAAACTGTAATAAACTCATTGTGAAAAATATTGTCTCGGCCGGGAGTCGAACTCGGATCTCTTGCATTCCATGCAAGCGTCCTAAGACTTTAGACTACCGAGACGAAATGCTCCCGGCCGAGGCAATATTTTTCGCAATGAGTTTATTACAGTTTTTTAAGATTTGGGAAATTTTGGGGGGATTATTAGTTTCAGATTGATTGTGTGAATGTCCGATAATCTTATCGGTACGCAATTATTATTTCAGAAAATTCATTTTAAAATGAGTATATAATATAATATATAGTAGTTCAACATCTTAACACTCAGACCGGTAGGCGCTTCGTATCTTAAAGTTTTGAAACGAATAATAATAAGTAACGGGCAAAGTAAGAGTCAACACATTCCTTTGGAATTAACAAAAGAATATATTTCAATTAACAAATTAAAATTACATAACGTAAAAGATTGAATCAAAATTAAGAAAATAATTACAAGTTACAAGTTTCGGCTATTGGATTGAGCTCTCTTCAGACAATAACATAACGAAAAAATCGCAGAACAAAATCAATTATTGCAAATGATCGCATATTCGTAATATTCACAGTTCGGGTGAGTCTTGATGTAGAGTTCGACATTATTTCCGTACGATTGAACTGTCAAATATATTAAAAAAAATTTTGGCAAAGCTCTAGTTGATAAAGAGAAAAACTTAAAAACTTTACACAAAAAGATCTACGCGTAAATGAATTAACATATCGGAAATCTAATAAAAAATAATAAAAAATCTAATAAAAACTCACCAGAAATCATGTGTAAAAAAATATACAAACGAGTATGTCCTTTCGAACGTGCTCTTCGTTCCTTGCGCAGTTAGGGTGAAATCACACGATGCGGATTAGGATTGCGCAATAGAGAATGCGTTATTGAAGCAACCAAACAGCACTTCCGCATTTGATGTTGCAGAACAGAGAGTGCGTCATTGTATGCTAAACCGTAAAGTCATTTAAATCGTGTTCTTGTAATAAACCGTTGTATTTTGAGAGGTTAAAATAATTTGAGGCTGATGATATAAATCGTGTAATGTTGAGATGAATGAAACAAAACGACAAAATCTAAGTGTATAAATATAGATATCAAAATAAAAAAACAATGACGCATTACATGCAATTTCAGCGCGCCAGTTCACATGATGCAGAAAAATTATAATAAATGCGTTAAAAAAGCAGTTCAAAATAATTGTTATGAGATTATAAATATTAATTGTAAAATATTAAATACTACAATAGTGATAATATTATAGTTTTTACAATTTGATAAATTATATTTCATTTTAATAAGCAAATTATTAACATAAAATAATCCAGATAGCAAGTTTCCCGCAATTTGCTATAAATTTAATAGAAGTTGTGTCGCCTGAGTTACCATTTTTTTTTTTTTTTTTTTTTTTGAAGAAAGTAGTTTCCAATTTTGCTTATGATATTGGCGGCAATATATATCATGAACAGTTATGCACAATCGGAAGGAAACAATTTTCCTCTTTTCTTTTATAAGTTTCGTAGATAAGACAATCGCACGGCAATATGATGAAAACTATTTCTACATAAAATAAATTTGCTAGCAATATGAAAGAAATTATTGCAGTAAAAAGGATTAACTTCTAACAATGCTTCCCAAAAAATCGACTCACAAGAGAACTTTAAGATACATTTAAGAGTTCTTTAAGAAATATCTTTAAGATATGTCATAAAGATATCTTAAAGTGATTTATGAGTTGATTTTAGACATTTTACTTATTTGGTTAGGTTGGTTACAGGTGTAAGGTACTACAAATCCGTTTTACAAATTTTAGACATTTTACTTATTTGGTTAGGTTGGTTACAGGTGTAAGGTACTACAAATCCGTTTTACAAATTAAACTAACCATCCTTATCAATCAAAGAACTGAAAAGGATATGAGCAATAGGAATCAAGCGCAGAAGACGTCGCGCAAATAATATATCTATGAAGTGTGAAACTTATTTATTCATTAAAACGCGCTTACATGTTTTGACTCACTTTTGAGCTTTCCTCACAGACAATACAAATTAACATAAATAAACTGTGAATAAAAATTATCCTGTCATGGTGAGCTCCTCTACCTCGAGAATTTAAATGTCAGAATTAAACCCAAAAAGAGTGAAAGAAAAATGAACGAAAAAAAGGAAATATCGAAATAGAGAATATGAAAAACTAATTTATCAAAAACTTTAAGATTATAATTAATTATCCCGAAAATAAGAACGCTTACCCTGATCACAAATCACAAACTATATCGTAAACATTACTATGAATTATTTAAAAACCGGTTCTCGATATTTTGGCCAGTCAGTATCAGACACAGTGAGTCACTTTTAGTTTTAGCTAGTATTATTGAAGCTCACAAATGAAAAATTTTACATTGAAATGTTAATCAATTCCATGAAAATGAAAGTTGGAAAGTAATAAAAAATCACGCCAGAAAGACTCATTACTGCGTACGAACGACACTGATTACTTCACGGGCTCATTTCAAAAAATTATATCATTAGAATACAGTTGAAAAATCTTTTAATGCTGCGTCTTTTATTTTATTCTATGTCGTTTTTTTTAAATCAAGAAATTTAACTCGATGCATCCCTCTGGTAGTGGTACCACATACTGCTCAACGACGGTCCATTTTCATTCGATTGATAAAAATGTGGATTAAATATTTTACAAAAATAATTTCCAACAGATTGTAGCAACATTTGGGAATAAGTTTGTTACAGCATTTCCGCTCGTTGTTTGTGCAAACAACCGTTGCTCGCATAATGTCTCTAGGTTGACCTAAACGAAATTATTATTGACCTAAACGAAATTATTATTGCCCTAGTGCAACATAATGGCAATTGAAGAGAAACTTGTGCTAAGCACCTATTTCTTTTCTTATGCCAAGGAACGTTTTATTATCTGAGATAATGTTTAAATTATATTAGGTGATTGGAGGGAAGACGCCACACTTTAACCTTTATTCTTGAGTAACTCTTTTTAATGTTATTGAATTAAGTTACAAAAAAATATTATTTGTATTGTAGAAATCTTTTTTGTTTACACAAATTTACAAATTTAATATTTCGTATTATTGAAAAAAAATTGATATGTCATATCTCATAAAAGTGGCATCTTCCCCCTATATATATGGATAAGATTCCACCTCCTATAAGAGAAAATGTCACAAACAATTATATAATGTAATGCAATGTAAACTTATATATTTTACTTATTTACAGTCCATACCCAGCAAACGAGAATGGATTAAAATTTTTTTAATGCGTACTTTAAATTTGTGTGTGTGTGTGTGTGTGTGTGTGTGTGTGTGTGGTGTGTGTGCGTGTGAAAATGGATTTAATGGATTGAAATGGATTGGATCCGAGCTGACATTAGTTTAATATTCGAAAAAAAAAAAAAAAAAAACATTCATATTTAAGGGTTACAAATTTTATTCTTAAGACATTTATAATAATTATACCTGAAATTAACTACTTTAAATTGGTATTAAAAAACGCACCTGTGGGATTTGAACCTAGGACCTCTGGAGTATGAATCTTTTACGTTACTCGCTACATCACTTCTTCAATTGGTAAATGTGTTATTCATTCCCTACTTTAATTACAACTAGCTAAACTAGTAACGAAATTATATAGATATAATAAAAATATTATTTAACAGATATAATAAAGTATAAACAATTTACATTACTATGAGACAACATGGGGTAAGTATCGGATAATCTAATCTCGCTTGGCCGATGTCGCGCCGTGATTAGCTTAATATTCGGGCTGTGTTCGATTTGGTTAGCGAGTGTTTACATCAATCATTCATTTTACTTCTAAGCAAAGAGAAACAAAAGAAGTAGTATTTACGATGCACAGAAAATGCTATTTTAACATTCATATGAATCCATATTTCTAAAAATCTGAATTCATTTTAATCCATTTTAATCCATTCTCGTTTGCTGGGTAATCAAGAGTTTAAGGGGATACTAAAGTCGTCCTACTTTATCATTATTTCTACTCGGTAAAAAATCTCCGAATTGGATTTACGGATTGCAAAATTGTTATTACAGAATTAAAGTACGCACAAACAATGCCTCAGTTGCACTGGATTTCATGAAAATTGAAAAAAAAATGAAAAAATTTATTTACTTTTGGCTCATATAACTATCACTTTTTAAGTGTACATTGCTTGATATAAGAGTTTGAAGTCCATGTCTTAAAAATAAACGTACAGCTGAGGTCACATTACTGAAACGAATGATACCGAGTTTGTAGAACTAAGATTGAAAGTATACTCGCAGAAGAAAACTTTTTTCACTGAGTGAAAAATACGTATGTACGGATGCTTTGCGAAGACTAGGAATGTCAACAGAACCGAAATTCCGTATAACAGTAGTTGCGCGGTCTTGCGATAGATGGTCCTGACATATGTTATATAATGACAGATGTATGCATTTGAGTAAGACAGAACGATATATTATATAATAAATGTATAAGATATTGTAAATATATTATATAAGAAATGAATCAAAGATGTCATTATTATCGAATTTGGAATTTAAAAAATCTGTACTATCGACCTCGATCAAGTTCGATAATCGGTTTAGGATCCCCTTAAAGTGATGCTAAAGCCGATAATAGTGACATCTTTGATTCATTTCTTACATTATATTATATATCATTCTATCTTACTCAAACGCATATATACGAGGTCTGTTCAAAAAGTATCGCGAATTTTGTGTTTTTTCAAAAATTATTTATTTATTCATGAATATCTATTTTGTCCCCTTCAAAGTAATCCCCATCAGATATTATACACTTGTGCCAACGTTTTTTTCAATCCTCGAAGCACTTCAAAAAATTATTTTTTGTGATCTTGTTCAGCTCCTCCTTCGATGCCGTCTTTATAGCTTTATGGCTCGTGCGACAGCTTCCATTGGGATGATTGAGCTTTGGTTTCCACGTCATAACCATAAACCCATGATTCGTCATCAGTTATGATCCTCTGGAGCAAATTTGGGTCGTCGCGGACAGAGTCCAACAGCTTCTTAGCAATGTTAATGCGATGCTGTTTTTGGTCGAAATTGAGCAATTTTGGTACGAATTTCGCGGCGACCCGTCTCATGCCCAAATCATTGGTAAAAATCGAATGGCACGAGCCAATCGATATGTTTAGGTCCTCAGCAACCTCTCTAACGGTGATTCGACGATTGGCCAATACTATTTTCTTCACTTCATCAATGTTTTCGTATGTTGTTGACGTGCTCGGGCGTCCGGCACGCTCTTCGTCGTTCACATCTTCTCGACCCTCTGAGAACATTTTGTACCACCGATAAACGTTGCTTCGGTTCAAGGTAGCTTCACCATATGCCACAGTCAACATTCGGAATGCGTCCGCGCACTTAATTTTGTTTTTCACACAAAATTTGATACAGATTCTTTGATCTATTTTTTGGAATAGGCAAAAATCGAAGACGAGCCAAAACACGCAAGCAAAGCAGCTGTCAAAAATTAACTGAACATTCAAAATGGCCGAACTTGTCGGCATAAGTGAGAGACATGAGTACCAACATAACGTCACAAAAAATCGAAAATCGAATATACGTAACCCGCGAAAATTCAAAATTCGCGATACTTTTTGAACAGACCTCGTATGTCCTTATCTAACATATGCCAGCACCATCTATCGCCGTGCAACTATTGCTACACGGAATTTCGGCTCCTAATCTTCGCAAAGTATTTATATATTATACGGTGAATCAGAGTCATTGAACCAACTTTTTATCCTATGAAAAAATTACCGACTTTATATCTATTGGATTATAATGTGCGTCTAGTCGATAATTTTCTTATAGGATAAAAAGCTGATTCAATCTGTACACGTATTTTCCATTTGATAAAAATACTTTTCTTCTAGACTTTCGATCTTAGTTCTACAAACTCGGTATCGTTCCAATAATCTCAGCTGCACGCTTTTTTTTAATGGACTCTAAGGGCGGTATTTATAGTCAGATTTTATATTTAAGACTGTCTTAAGTACAGTCTTAAGATGTCATGAACCAATTAGAGGGTCGCATTAGCGACTTAAGACATTACTTAAGACGATCTTAAAATAAGAACCGACTATGAATACCGGCCTATAAAATTCTTATATCAATTAGAAAATATATACATGAGCTGTACAAGCTAAAAGTAAGTGAATTTTTTAACTTTCTTTCGGTTTTCTCATGAAATCCAGTGTAGCTGAGGTCCTGTTTGTGTGTACTTTAATTTATGTAATAACATTTTTGTAATCCCTAAATTCAATTCGGAGTTTTTCCTCGAATGCAAATATCGGTAAAACAAATGGTTTTAGCATCTTAAGCTGTAAAAATATATAAAAGTACGATAAAACATAAATTGAGGAAATATGAAAGAGAGTAATTTAGGAAGTAAGTTGGACATACTTTTATTCGTTTAAACAGTATCTTATTAATTTAAAATATTTCGAATTATATAAAGCATCCAAAATTTTAATTCATAAAATCATTTTAATGACGGTTTTAAGTAGGAAAAATTATTTTGTATTCACTGTTATTTTATCCCCAAGTGTAAGAGGAATATTTAATTACAATTTTTACGTATATAAGAATATTACAAATTATAATCTATATCAGCCACAGGAAATACTGCCAGAAAACACCGTATATCTTTTGCCCAGTTTTACAGTAAGCATCGAAGTACAGATCTTAGCTACTAGCATACCAAATATAACAAAGAGCATGTTTCACGATCTACTTTTTTGGATTTCGTATTATCTTTTCCAATTGACGTTGGCATGAACATGATTATTTCTGTCGATAACTGCGCAACTGTTTACCACATGCTTTTGTCAGTATAGCCAACGCGCGTTTAATAAAGAAACTATAAACAAAGTGATGTCTTTCCTCTTGTGGCATCTTCCTTCGAATTATTCCTTTCATCCTAGGTGCATTTTTGACACATGTGAACATAGCACACAAAACTTGCGTGATAAAAAAGTGCGGAATAGTACTGATTGGTTGCTTTAATGACGCATTTTCTATTTTGCAGTCCTATTCCGCACCATGTGATTTCACCCTTAATATGTCCAGTTCTTGCATAATACGACAGGGCCACCAATCTCCTTTCTTGTTCCCAGCGTTACCAGTATTTGTGGCGACCTTCTCAACTATCACAATCGGAAATGAGGAACTAATATTCAATATGGCTGTCATTGTTTCCGACCGGCATTTTTGTCGCCATATTAAGCTGCCTTTATTATGGATGTTCATGTGCTTTAAGCACTTATAATCAACATTCGCGCTTTCAGCTGAATTTTCAATAAAGACTTCTGTCATCGTAATAAATCTTTTGTCTAAATAATAATAGCGGCAAAAAGGCTCAAATAAGACAAAACTCATTTTGTTGGTCGGAATGTGCCGGTAACGATGACAACCATATTGAATATTATTTCTTCATTTCTATGGGGATTACAAATGCTGGTAACGCAAAAACCATGACAGTTTGATGACTCTGGTAATGGCGTTTTGTGTCTTATTTCCTCTTAGCCGCCTTATATTAATATTATTATTTACGCGCTTTCTAGATTTCATATCTTTAAGTTGAAAAAACTTGTCGCGAAATTATGGCTTTGGCCTCGGGAAGGGGGTGGGGAGGTGGGAGAGCGGCGGTAATTGCGTCTCCTTTTCCCTTAAGTCTCAATGCCCCTTTTTACCCTTAATTCCTAGATTATTAATTTAAATCCTGGCATTCCCCACGACTAAGTGCTCTGAGAATGCATTCAGTGCGCTTTTGAAAGATCTCATGAGTGAAGCGGGCTTAGCACTCGAACCGTTTAACAGTTCCAAAGACGCGCTATTGCATCATTCCATAGAAATAGCGCACTAAGCAAGGCAGATTGGTCCTTCGATGCACAATCTGATCCTGGCTCATATCGGATAGATGTTGACGAGGTGACAAATACCAGGAAGCGATCCTTAACCGAATCGATGGATTTCTTCAGTCTCAGCCAAAAGATTTCCTCGAAGATCTATTGAAGATTCGTTGGGATTAACATCCTTAGTAAATCAAAATCCAACAATAAAAGTAAAAAGCGTAAGTAAGGATAATTTCATCATTGACTCTAATTCTAGCTCGATAACCTTTCTAGTAGCAAAACTCCTGTTAAGTATGACTTCTGTGAGAATGGCTGGAAAAACATACACTGTATATGTTTAGACACAAGATCGTGAAAATTCAACTCATCCCTTACGATATTCAGTATCATCGCTAAAGCTAAAATTTCTGACATATTAGAGATTAAAAAAATTGCCAAGGGCAAAATTCTCATTGAAAGTAAAACTACCTCTGTCACTAACAAACTGATTGACAATCTCTTATTTGGGAAACGTAATTTGAAAGCATTCATCCCTTCATTTTGGGTGCTGAGAGTGTTATCCGGAATGACTCTGTGAACTCGATCTAAACTTAACAAACATTGAATCTCTTCGCTGTAAAATTCTAGATACTCAGAGATTCAATTGTAGAGTTGTGACAGATGGCAAAGTTGAATACATTCCCTTCAAATCGATTTGCATAAAATTTGCAGAGATCAAATTCTTCTCAGGGAAATGTTCCTGTTCAAGACCAGGCAGAAGATTAGTCCCGTACATCCCCAAACTTCGTATTTGCTTCTCATGCTTTCGAGTTGGCCATATAGCTAAGACATGCAAAAGTGCTCCCAGGTGCCTACACTGTGAAGAGAAAAGACATGAGAAAACCAAGAATTGCTTTTCCCATGAAGAATTCTTCGAATGCATTAATTGTCGGAGATAATTGATTACTTGGCAACATCAAAGAACTGTTTCATCGTCCAAAAGCAGGACCAGATTGTTACCTTGGCGGCTACCGAGAATATCTATCTCGAATGCTAGGAGGATAATAATCTTTCTCCCAGCCCTAATCTAAATAGATACATGTAATTTCCCATATCTCAAGGAGCGCTTCAATTCCAATAACGGATACAATTACTTAAGCTCTAACCAATTCCATGTTTTAGACAATGACATGTCTGATCTTACCTATAATTCATATGCGAACGCTGGTTACATATTGGTTCACGTCCGAGAGCGTTTTTCAGTGGAAATGGTAGGAAAGCATCTCGTGCTCCATCTCAGCATCTCAGCTCCTATCAAGACTTATTTCCAGAAGCCTCAATCCTCCACAAATTATCAATTGCAACTATGATAGAGAAGCTCATCACAGTGCCTTAATCGAACCCGCCGATAGATACTTTCATCAACCAAGCAACGGTATCGCCTTTCAAGGTATGTCCTCTTCGCAGCAAACCTCGCAGAGCTCAGAGAGCAAGAATATCCCCGCAGATTTCATACATCTTCTCTCCGAGCTATTTAAATACTTCCAGCACAACAATTTTGCTAAAACGCACTTGGGACAATTCTCTCTTTCGTCAACAATCTTAACAGTTCCTTTCTATCTCTTCTAATCTACCTCTTTAAATAGTCTGGAAGCCATTCCAAATCCTCCTTCTGGTTATAACGCTTATTATCATCAATAACAATTTAAATCCATGTTGCTATCCTGTAATTCCCCGTCTCTCTCCGCTATTCAGAACGTCAACTTTCGGATCTAATTTCACAACAACGTTCTCCGGGTCGGGGATTCTTCCCTCGATTCCGCAGGAGGGGGGGGGAGGTCTGAGCTAACTTCGAATAGCATAAGAATTGTGCAATAGAATTGCAGGCGAATTTGTGGTAACTTTATTTCTCTCCAGTACATGGATTACAATGGGAGCTTTCCAACAGATGATACGGTGTGGCACGGTGAATCGTTGCATCCTTATTGTTTGCCAATGTTAAACAGAGATGGGATAATGTCATGTTGCTTATTGGAAAGCTCTCGACATTATTTGCATTCAAGAATCCTTGTTAAGAGCTGAATCCAAACTTAAAGCTTTCAGGTCATCAGAAAAGATATTGCAATTCCCAGCCAAAGAAGCATTTGTGTTTTAATCCGTGAAAACCTAATCTTTGAAATCATGGAGTTGGAAGATGAGGTCCATCTTTTACTATCATGCTCGTTTCGTTTAAAGATTCCATTATCATGATAAATTTGTACAGGCATCCAGGCCAAAATATTCTCATGGCGTTTTACACAAGTTTAATTAATGGAATTAAGAAGCATAACTTCATCTTCTAGTCGGGGATTTTAATGCCCATCATCACAGTTGATGGGCACCCGACAATCTAGTGCTGTTGTGGGATTCTGTTTTATCGCCAATTGTCGCTATCATTAACTAGCGACAGCCAATGAGAACCGCGCTTTCTTCCAGAATTGTCCTGCCATTGACGATAGCGACAATCATCAATAAGATGTTTAGAGAATCCCGCTACTATCTATCCGCTGAAAGAATACTAATCGCTATCGAGGAATGCAATTTGGTTCTTAACCGGGACTCCTCTACTTTGACCCTCTCCTCTCCTTCAGTCATTTCTAACATCGACCTGGCAATAGCATCACCACAACTCGCTCCACTTTGTACTAGTTACATAGTAATGGATTCTAATGGTAGTGATCATCCTGTAATTACGAAAATTGGATACTCGCTACTTCACGTCACCAAATTTTAAATATAAATTAATTCCTAAAGACTCCTTAATGATACAAAATGATTGGATATAACAAGGCACTAGGAGTCAAGCACGGTAATTCTTGTGCAAATCAATACTAGTTAACAAAACAACCTTGCTGCAAATTCCTATGAGAAATTTTTCTATGATTTAACCACGGGTACCCATGGTTAAACAAATCCATAGAATTCGACTGGTCTCCATGGGAGGAGGCTCCTATCTTGCTGTAAACTTCTATGAGTTTTTTCATGGGTTCCTATAGAGGACTATAAGATTCTGTGTTCCAAAATTTACTGCTAATACTAAAAATCTAAGTTTTCGTTATGTGCACTATAGATTTTCAATACTAACAGTAAATTTTGGAACACAGCCTCTGTCTAGGAGCTTATATAGTGTAAACAATTAATGATAACAGAGAAAAATATCAGGGCGTTGTGCTCGAATCTAAGCTTGGTCTCTCTTCTAAGTTGGTAAACTTTCGTCCTGCCACTGAGCCACACAGCCCTGATAGCTTCTCTGTTGTGCTTATTTCCTCTGAATTTCTTATAATAGGTACCTATAGGATTTACACAGCATATATATATATACAGGATAACATAGGAAATTTGTCTACAAGGTTTTACATAGGAATCTATGGCATCTAATCCATGAAAAGAGGCTCTTATAAGATTACATGGGAAAAAGAATGATGTACACGTTGATGCGAATCCTAAATGATATACAGGACTTCCCGTATTTGGGACTATTTTCGTGTACAGATAAAGTACATTAAACTGAGTCGAAAAGTCCTGTATTATTTTATAATTTTTACAATAGTTAATTTCTAAAAATTAAGCAGGTAAAATCGACGCATAAGACAACTTGAAGATATTTTTCAGAGTTTTTTATGACCTATTTTAAAGATATTTTTCAAAGAATTCTTAAAGATACCTTAAAGTCTAATGCGTCGATTTTAGACATTCTGCTCATTGAGTAATAATTGCAAAAAATGCAAAATGATACCTTCCGGTTCAGTTTAATTCGCTCTATCTGCACACAAAAATAGTTCCAAATATTTTGAGATATCCTATATAATTCCAAAATAGTCACAAATATTCTGAAACACCCTATAATTTACATATTAGAGTGTGTACACAAAATGCTATAACAGCTGACTGATGTAATTTCACGTAAAAATCTAAGATAATTTTTCCATAACTCCAAAAACTGAAAGTCACGTGATAAACAAGATGTGTTTGGTTACTCAAAAAAGTCATGAGTATATATTTTCTTTATGGAAGTCAGGATTTTTTTTTACCCGACGTGGAACGTACCTCATTTATTAACTATTATCGTAGTTTCCAGTTTTTAGGAGTTACGAATTATTCTTTCAAGTTGATATAGGTATCCATAGGAATGCGGAAAAGATGGGGACTAAATACCTGTAGGATACTTTGATGTAAAAGAACATGTAGGTGCACATAGGACAGAGGAGATGTGCATCATCCTATGGTAGCCTATAGGCATTTCCAATCTTCATGGGGCATCTCTTCTTTGTCTTACGTACGCCTACATGTTACTATAGTATATGTCAAAGTAGTATCCTATAGACCTTTTAGTTTTCATGGGGCATCTGTCCACATTCCTGTGGGTACCTCTATTACCTATTTGCATTCTTATGAATGTTCTACGTATACTTGCATAGGTACACATATACTGCACAAATCCTATAGATAACTACACAA
>NW_017305977.1:983897-986738 GCF_001594115.1 Trachymyrmex septentrionalis | reverse complement strand
CGCACATGCTTAAAAATAGGGCACCAGTCATTCACAACTCATGGTTAACTGAGGTTCAACTTATTCCTCATCTCTTTCTAATGCTAGAATTGGAAGAGATGAAAAATAAATTGAACTTCGGTTAAGAGTTAATCGTGAGTTGTAAAATTAGACCTAAATAAAAGATCCAAAAATATTAAATAAACCCTAAAATATTATAAAATTTATTTATAAAAAGTTCATAATTCTTATGTGTGTTGATATTTTCAATCTACATCCAAAGATTATGATTTTTAGATTAATCTGATCGCAAATATATATTAGCAAACTTCATACCTTTTCCATTATATATCTTTTATGTTGCATTATTTTTACTTTAGTAGAATCGATTTCGACAAAACTTTTTCATTTTTTAATATTTTAATAAAATTCATTTTTAGTAATACAATCGGCTATTATAGCTGACGGTATTATAAACAGCAAAATATCCAACCTGGCAAATGCAGCACAGTTTATCGTTCATTTATGCAGTACTGCGAGCAGAGCATTCTGAGAAGGATAACTGCGTAGATGGTATACCTACGTAAACGTAAACGAATGACAAACTGCGCTGCAGTTGCCTTTGCAGGTTGGATATTTTGCTGTAGAGATCCTATAAGGTGTGTTCGGCAATGCAAATATGAGATGCAAGCTAGCAGATAGCGAGCTTGATCATGTGATCTTCGAGCAATCTGAGTGCCAAGAATTAATTCCGAACGCTACAGAGCTGTAAACTGTCTTTTAAGGTTTAAATTATAAAATAAAATTGTTTATTTTTATGAATAAAAAAGTTTATTAATTGAAAATTTCTTTTGCTTTACTAGAAACTGATAATAGTCTTATATACTCTCATATACTAAAAATAGATCGTTACACATAAATGTAGCAGACTATGCAAGGTGTGTTTTCTTAAAAGAAAATATTACATTGCAAAATAAATTTCTGCAATTCATACGTTATATTACTTGATTTGTATTCGTTAGAGTCTTTAATATATTATAAAGAGGAAAAGAATTAAAAACTTACTTTCTTCATTAAATATATATTGTATGTATATAATAAATTCCATCAATTTCTATTTGATAACATTATCATAAATGTACATATTATGAATTTAATTTAAGCGCGAAAATCTGCATTAGTTCTGCAAGCTCGGTCTTCGAATCCGGAGTGGATCGAGCAGCTCGATTGACTCTAGCAGAGAGAATTAATATCGAACACAGATGAGATGACATGTAGCAGAAAGATGCGAGTTACCGAACGATTTTTGAGGTAAAAGAGCAAACGGACACCTCCGATTTGCAACATCTCCGAACCTATGTGTAACAGAGATTCGCAAAGTGTCACGTGATCGATATATTTTTCTAAATGACTGGAGTAATTCGTAATAGCTACCATATTGAATTTACTATTAATATACTCAACATCGACTCCTGTCGACTGCTGGAATAAGGTTAGTAAATTCATCCTTCAATGTTTTGTGAATATTTATCTATTATTTCATGCTTTACATTGAGTATTGCACCTTATGTACAGAATTTTTATTCATCATTACCATGCTAATGAATTGCGCTGCATATCGTTGTAGAGTAATAACACTTATTACTATAGTGATATATGCGGCGCAATTCATTGGCATGGTGATGATGGATATAAATTCTGTACATAAGATATGCAATAGGAGTTGATGTTGAGTATACAGTAGAGTCTCTCTAAATTTGGTCCATGGGATGACAAGAATGTCTTCTTCGCGTGAGAATGGCCCCGACTCTAACACAGAGTCGATACGGTTAGAATTGAAAATGCCGTTTATGCGGTGAGTAACAAAAAAACAGTATGCAGAATACGAAAGTCTAAAAAGAGTAACATAAACTCAATTGCGCGTTTAAAGCCGGTCACACTTTCCAAAAATAATGACACAATAACACGTCCGATCACGTCGGTAGACTTGATGAAGTCTCACCGAGACTTTGATGATAGAGTGGAATGCCAAAATTATAGAGTACTCTCTCTACAGCACGAGTCTACCAATTACCGCGTACTTGCGCGAACGCAGTTGCGCATGCTAATCTGTCAAAAAGTTAGTGTAAGCAGAACAAGTCATATGTATACATGTATCACATATTATATATCACAAAAGAATACATTTTACACAAATAGTTATACATAATCTGCTTATGGAATTACGAGGGGGGACCCATAAGTTCCGGGAATTACGCTGTGGTGGGGAGGGAGAGTGGGGGAACCTATTGTTTGACCACATGTCCGTAGTGTCACGCCACCTGCGTCAGTGTGCGAAGTTGTGTCGCTGTGAGTGCATCGGTTTGCCTGTGAGATTTTTTTTAGTAAAACAACTTTTTACATTTCGGCGAAAACGTAATGGCAGATTGTCGAGAACAACGCGCGGCTGTGAAATTTTGTGAAGCAATTTTTGACCAAAAACGCCATGACACCAATTGTCCACCCCCCATACTCACCGGATCTAGCCCCCTGTGACTTCTTTTTGTTCCCCAAATTCAAAAGGAATATGAAAGGAAAGCGTTTTGCCACTGTGGAGGAGGTGAAACAAAAATCGCTGGAAGGCTTAAAGGACATCCCGATGAGTGAATTTAAAAACTGTTTTGAACAATGGAAGAATCGTTTGGAGAAGTGCGTTGTGGTCAATGGCGAATACTTTGAAGGTGATTAAAATTTGGTGTTAAAATATTGAGAAATAAAGAAGTTATGACGAAATTCCCGTTTTTTTTGGGTCCCCCCTCATACATTGCATACATTGTGAGAACCTAATACAATTAGATACAGATGCGCGCACAATACATGTCC
>NW_017305977.1:977717-983797 GCF_001594115.1 Trachymyrmex septentrionalis | reverse complement strand
TGGATTATTTGTTGGCATAAATGTATTATTTCGAAAGGAGCCTACTTTGAAGGCGATACAATAAATTTGAATGAATAATAACTATTTTGTGTTTTATTGACCAATTCCCGGTACTTTTTTGACAGAATGTATATGAGGAATACAAAGATTACAGAAATTAAATTTAGAGAGATTCTACTGTATTGATAGTAAATTCAATATGATAGCTACTACGAATTACTCCAGCCAATCAGAGAAATATATCGATCATGTAACACTTTGCGAATCTCTGTTACATTATAGACCTCCGCAGGTAGAATAAACGAACGACATCTGCAGCAGTAACTGCATAAACGAACGCACCCTTTTTGTCTTTCAGATGTTGCTCAGGGCCACTGAACTGCCATTGTTTTTCCGTCACTAGCATTTGTGGCGTCCTCATAGCTATGACACAGAAAGTGAGGAACTGATATTCAATATGACTGTCATCGTTTCCGGCATATTCCGATCGGCATTTTTATCGCTACCATTTTTATTTGCTACGTTTGGCTACGTTTCCCGTATGAAAATACACTACTAGTGTCACTGCTAAAATACAGTATGTTGATATGAGTAGTGATACTACTCGTGACTAGTAGTGTAAAAGTGTAATTATAAATTCGCATTAGTGTTACTAATAGTATCACTACTGGGATGAGTGTGACACTACTAATGCAGTAGTGTAGTAGTGCAGTAATGTACAAGTGTTACTGCTGGAACGAGCAGTATCACTATTAATGCAATAATGGTACTGCTGGAACGAGTAGTGGCATTGTCTAGTGCAGTACTGTAATATATATAAAAATGATTTGAATACAAATGCAAGAGGAACAGTATAGTGACGCGAATTTATTCCTGCACTAGTATTGTTAGCACTATTAGCACTAGTAGTAACACTAGTAATATATTTTTATGTGGGTTCTTTTTCAAGCTGAAAGCGCTTGATAAAGATGGAATGATGATTACAAGCTTAAAGCTTGAGCGCTTATAGCCATAATGAACGCATATGCTTATATGGCGATAAAGATGTCGGCCGGAAATGACGATTTCCATATGACAGCCATCTTAAATATTAGTTCTTCATTTCGTGTGTCATAGCTATGACGTCTGCACAAATGCTGGTAACGCTCGGAACAAGAGGGGAGATTGGTAGCCCTTATGACGTTGCTCATACCTTTCAGTCACTACTTGGATAGGTTATTCTGATTCTATAAGTTCAATTGTCAAAGTCTGTCTTTTTTCTCATAACTTTTTTTTCGGTCTTGCCTAGCGATCTGTGCTTGGACAATGGACACCTTGATTACTCAATCGTACTTTTGAGATCCATCTGAATTTTATTTCTTTACGTCTAATGTTAATTGCGACATGATTTGTTTTTTACTTAATTTTCACTTATCGTCTATTTCTCTTTTGCGTTTTATATCTGAAGAGGGCTCAATCTTGTAGCCGAAACTTGTTATATTTTTACACATGTTTATACATTTACACATTTATATATGCCGTTCCGTGCGCATGTATCGTCGCATAATAATTTAATTAATTACATGTTTTGTTTTTTTCTTTGTAATCTACTGACTCTTCTTTCGCCGTGTATTTGTTTGATTATTTACGTTTACATTTAAGAGTCTTTACATCGTTATTATTTATAAGTTCAATTGTTGGATTCACACTGGATCTGACGTGCGTCGTACGACATTTTGCAACCAATCAGAAAATTTTATGTTGTATCGATGATACGAAGCAAAATCCTATTTTCTAATTGGTTGCAGAGTGTCGGGTCCAGTGTGAATCCAGTAAATAGTGTTCATGATATCGCTCGTCGTTGATATTTAGTGACAAACAAGTTACGTGATTTCATATGTCGCTAACAGGAGTATAAAGAATAGGAGACCAAACTAGACTTTGAAAAGTGTAGTCAAAAGGTTTCTGAATTGGTATTGGTGATGCTCGGTTCGCAAAACTCCTCTTATATATACTTACGTACACATAACCGAATAATACACACATAACCTAAAAATAGAGACGTTATTCGTTGACATCATGCTCTTACAATAACAGGAAGATGTAAATTTATTAAAACTGCATGAAGAATGAAGCATTCTTCATATAAAATTGGTATAACTTACCATGCAAATTGTGAGAACAGTTTCGTGGAATGAAAGCGATATCTCGATCGAACTAATTCAAATAACCACTTTTAACCATGCTTTTTGACAGTCTAAACATGGATTTAAAAAAATTATGATTAAAAAATTATCAACGAATAACCGGTTATATGTTTCCATATATCCATAAGTCGAAATGCTCTTTTCATCTTCTGATCATTTCACATATGCGACAAGCCATTTGAAAATTTCATGAAATTATCGTAAATAATAATAAATAATATAATAATTAAATGATAATATATATATATATATAATAAATAATAATAATTTAATACAATAATTAAATTGGTATAATGTATTGAGCAATCACAAAGAAAAGTATAAATAAAATTGGAAATACAAATAAAAATAATTAGAGTTAAATGAGGTAAAATCACATGCAACAAATTTTTTATTAATAAGAAATTGTATTTATTTATTTATTGTGATAACTATTTAGAATATGGGCATCACCACTTGATAAAAATTTATTTATTGGACACGTTTTCACTCAAAATGAAAGAATCTGCCAGAAAAACATGGTGATATGCTTCACGAAGCAAATTATTAAATGTTAGAGGACTATTGTTCGAAAATATTATCCGAGTGCTCCCATGTATCGTTTTATTCTTGTGTTTAACATTGGATAATAAGATAATACATGGTGACATTTATGTTACGCTCTAATAACTATTCAGATAAAAAAAATATTTTTCTAACCTGAATAGTCGCTTCGTAAGGCAGACTGTCACATTTTTCTACTACATTCTCTCATTTCGAATGGAAATATATCGAATGAGTATATTTTTATCAAATTTTTCGATGATATTCATATTCTAACGCTACATTCAAAAAAGTTCTCTCCGAGGAAAATTTTGTCCGAAATACTGTAGTATACGTTACATGTCCTATATATTTCCAGTAAAATTTTCTTCGTACAGGATGTTTTGAAATATAGCTTAAGTAAATACCTTTATTATACTTACATCCTGCTGTTCCATGTTTAAATCTTTGCATAAGAGCGATGTCGCTAAAAGTTGGATTAATCCAACTTTTCTACGGTGTCGCTGGCGACAAGAAAGTAAACAACTTGAGGGAGAATTCGATCACGTGATCATTATCACTGCGACACCATAAAATTGTACCTTAAGCCCGGATCATATGCAACAGCGCTTTGACACCAAACGCTGATTGGTAAAAAGTCGGTTGTAGGGATAAAATTTACTTTCGTCACCTATTTTTCACCAATCAGCGTTCGGTGTCAAAGCGCTGTTGTTCGTATGGGGATCCGGGCTCACATATAACACGTAATACAGAAAATAAACCAATCAAAGCGTTTTATTTCCTTCCTTTCCATGAAATAAAGGACTCCGATTGGTTGATTTTCTTATGCCTCATGTTTTATGCATTATGTAAGAGTCTGTGCTCTCCGTTTAAGCCTATCGCACATGAAATGCATTGTTAGAATTTTTATGTTAAATTCTCTAGGCTGTCGATCACATTTTGCGCTTTGTAAAAAGAAAGCAACCTTTAATAAGTGATCCTTTTCTTGTATGGCATTTTATTATCTATTGGTGTCGTTTATTTGAAAATAAAATGGGAGACGTATTCACAAAAGTATAAAGTTAGGAAAAAAAAAGAAATTGAAAGATAAATTTTAACATAACTTTTCTTTTGATTTTCATAGGTAATTCCCTTATTATTTTTGCATATTTATGAAAAAATTAACAGAAATATTTAATCGAATAAAATAATGAATGCCAAACGGTCAAAGTTAGATGTTACGAATATAATTAATCAATTTTTTGTTCCGAATATGATTGTGCGCCGATAATTGTCGGACTTTTAATACAATCATTATGAAACGAATTTAATAACTTCCTCTAAATAGAACCCCTAAAAAATGGAATATTTAATTTTCTTTCACTAAACATCAAGGCTTGGTAAAAATTTGAAACAATTTTCAACAATTTTTTTTCTCATTATGATTTTCTTTGATTTATAAGGAAATATACAGGTATAACATAAAATTTGCATTTTATTTTGTTTACTACATCGTTTTCAACGCTTTTTAAAAATAGCGTATTTATATTTTGTGATTTTGAGCGATTTGAGTGCGCTCTGTATGGGATTTTACGTATTATATATCTGGCAACCCCCGTCACGAATTCCTATTGTATGTGTATATACCTGCGCCTTAATAATAATGATGATGATTCAAGTATATTACATAACATTATTTATTTTTTATGTGTAATACGGAGAGAAATTGATTTATTTATAAAAATTCATATAATTTTGTTTAGAAATATATAGATAACAATATGACTTTGATAAATTGGAAAAGTTTTTTCTTTTGCTGTTGTAAATTTTAATATAAAAATGATGAAAATTTTATTATATTTTCACGATTTCTAACGACTACTTATGGTAATATTGTTTAGGAATGATTTAAAATGACGTTTAATTGTGTGCCTTCCAACAAGCGACATAGTGCGACACAGTGATCATGTCATCTTTGTTTAACATTGGCAAGCAACAAGGATGAAATGATCCATTGTGTCATTTGTGTTGCTTGTTGGAAGGCACACTATATGTAGAGACGTCTTGTACTTTATACATACATCTTATATGTTACATTTAATGTTTTTAATAACAAAAAAATTTACGAAATATAAAAAATTATATGTATGTACCATATGAATAAATTTTTTTGTAGATTACTATAAGGACATCGAAATTTGGACCAACTTTAGTAATTTTAAGTACAGAAACCAGTGGAGGATACATCTTAGGTTTTCGCGTTAATCCCTTGCAACAGCTTCATATTACATACAAAGAAATATCAATACTTCGTTCAGAATTTGAAAAATTTCCTATTTTTGGTGTGGAATATACATTTGAACATCAGGTATTTTGATTTTGAAATTGATATCCCAGTAATCGGGAATGGATTAAAATAGATTGAAATTTTTATGCGTATTTTGCTCATTGAATCCACAATTGAATAAAAAAAATACTTTTGTTTAGTTTTATTCTCTCTTTATTATTCTTTTTTTTAGTCTTATCTATTTAATTCTCATTATTTCATTCGCTCATTGAATCCATTTGAATAAAATGAGTTTCATGCCATTCCTATGAATGAATAAAAATGCATTTGGATTAAAAAATATTTATTTTAATGTTTGCAAATGTGTACTTCTGAAAATTTGAATCCATTTTCGTTTACTGGGATGTATTATATTTTATCAATGTCACAGAGAAGCTGAAGTACTTATTAATCAAAAGTAAATAAATCAAATTTGAATGTTATTTTTTCTCTGCTCATAACTTGATTATAATTAAATTTTAATTGTATCTTAAAAATTTCTTTTAAAATGTTTTTTTACAACTTGCAAAATCTTACAGATTATTTAAAATTTAATTATTAATAAATTTTGTCCAACGTAATAATGATCAAGTATCCTTGCCATTACAGGCACCTGCGCAAGAAGAGATTAGTGTAGAACACTTCACTGAGATACAAGATAATCAAGCTGAAATATCAAATATATTTGGTTATTATTTCTCTGAGAGAGAAACAAGTCAAAGAAAGCCAAATTATTCGATTCATTTAGGACTTGCGACGGAAGAGCCAAGAGAAGGCAGCACATTACAGAATTTATGGGAACTTGTACCATCATCTGTTAATTGATTTCTTTAAATCAGTACTCAGCATTATATGCATATTTTGGGCCGATTCCGGCGAGCGACCCTCACTACCGCTCGATACTCAGTGGCTGGGCCGCCGAGCACTCACGTGACATTCTAGCTCAGGAGCATCTATGTAGCTTAAATGTGCGGAGGTCATATCTTACGTTATAAAAGAATATTTTTCTTGCAAAATAATTTTTATTTTCTTAAAAAAATAAAAAA
>NW_017305977.1:890321-977506 GCF_001594115.1 Trachymyrmex septentrionalis | reverse complement strand
TATTTATAAAAAAATACAATTATATAAAATTATATATAGTTTTATATAATATTATATAATTATATATAATACATTTTTTCTTGGGGAACTCTAATCATTATACACGTATTATTGCTACAACTATATTATTATATGTAGCATATTAATAATAGAAAATTTAGTTTTTAATTTTTTTAAGAAAATAAAAAATTATTTTGCAAGAAAAATATTTTTTAATAACGTAAGATACGACTATCACACGTTTAAGCTAGAGAGACGCTTCTGAGCCAGAGCGTCACGTGAGCGCTCAGCGGCTCGGCGCCTGTCTGCTGAATCTCAAGCGGTAGTAGGGGTCGCTCACTGGAATCGGTCTGAAATGTGTATTTAATGTCGAACACTGCTTTAAATCATTAAAACATTTTTAAGTTTTCTGTATTAATGCATATAAACTCAAGATAAAATATTTATTATATGTCAGTGCAGCTTTCTTATCATAGGGGATAAAAGTAAATCATTTTGTACAAAGAAATATAATATGATATATTATTAACTATACCTTATAAGACTCGGAATATAATTCTTATTAAGTTTTTCGCTATTTGTTATCAACATATCCACAACGCCTAGTAAATAAGATTCTACTTCGTCTTTGATTTGATTGACAGATATTTTGACTGAATAATTATACAACAAAAGTGCTTCGAGATACATTGGTGAAAGAAGAAAATAAATAATTGAGATTGAAATAATTTTGTGACAGATATAATACGTATGTGATGTAAATTCTCAATTATCTAGCCACCATTAGTATGTTTTTCTCTGTGTTTCTTGCAAAATTTAACTTGGTCTACAATTTAAAGCTTGTGTTATTGGCTGATCATGCTGATCTTCACTGTCTTCGTCGCTAAATTCGTGCTGAGGGACGGGAAATCTGTATCCCATGTTCATGAGCATTAATTCAAATGGATCGCTGTTCATGCGTATTTGATTGGCTGATGCAGCATCATCTAGATTCTGAATTTCTCTTTCATTCACACTACCATCCTATAACATTAAATTTTAATAGAATTAATGGAATTTGCAATATTTTACATGTTGTCCTTTGTGTTAAGTAAGTTTCTAGTTACTTCTATGAATTTGAAATTTATTAATATCTATTATAGTATGTGCGTCATGTCCTTCTATTATGTATATGTATAAAACACACCGTAACATCGGTGTGAGTGTATATGTGTAAAATAAATATGAGAATTTATACAGGTTTATTTAAAATACCATCAATTGAAGTAGAATTTTTTTTTAAATTTCAACAACATAGGTATATCCAACAATGACGAAGTATCCAAAAGTTTTCTAAACTCGAATCTTTTGTGCAAACTGAAGCCGATTTAGGATTGTGCCGTTAAATACCACAAATTTACAGTATTGTGAAACAGTTTGCCACATAGCAATGAACATTATGTCACTATTTTTGTTTGTAACGTTTAAAATTGATGCTCGACAATTTTTTCATAAGATAGAAATGATTGATATCACAGTACAATACACATTTCCTTCCATGACAAAATTAAAGAGATTCTGAAAGTAGATGTAAAAAAAAAAAAATACCCGTGTCTCGGCGTTTTACCAAATCAAGTCGTTAACGTTTTTTATACAGCCATTTATCATATTTGCTTCATATAGGCTTTGTACAATTGTTTTAAATTATATAATAATTTTTTAAAATAAATAATTGACGTTTTTGCATGTAAAATTATGCGATAAGTCCGAATAAAAAAAAACTGAGAATTATTTTTTTCATATTCATTATACAAAAATTTGAAAATATATTTAAAAAAATAATTCTGTTGTTTTTTTGGTATTCAGACTCACCGCATAATTTCACATGCAAAAACGTCAATTATTTATTTTAAAAAATTATTATATAATTTAAAACAATTGTACAAAGCCTATATGAAGCAAATACGATAAATGGCTGTATAAAAAACGTTAACGACTTGATTTGATAAAACGCCGAGACACGGGTAGTTTTTTTTACATGAACTTTTAGAATCTCTTTGATTTTTTCATGGGGGGAAAAAAAATCGATTTTTGTTATACTGTTAATAATTTTACTAGTTAATAATCAACTGATTTGGGACCGGCATATCATATATATAGTAACTCGAATAACTCGAAAAAACGGATTAATATTTTTTAATAAATAAAGTTTAATTAATATTTTAGGATCTACATTATGACATATGTCGTCATCCATTTTTTCATCTATTGTATAAAGCTATACATACAAAAATAATTAGAATTTATAGTATTTCAGCATATTTCAGAGTACAATACACTGTAAAAGTATTATATATCTTGCGTTTCATTTTTTTTTCACGCACTTTCAATAATTTAGGATTCATGGTATATTTCAGTACAATTCAGTGTTAAATATCTCTGAATAAATTAATATGAATATTAAATATATTTGCATTAGTTTTCATAAATTTTCGTTAATTATTATTAAAATTCATAGTATTTCAAGATTAAAAGTATCACACAATTTATGTCGAAATATTTTCAACAATATTTCAGTAATTTTCTCATTTCAATGATTTTATTGTCGATTCCAACAATTTCAGCAATTTCTTTCCCCAAGGTATACACACAGGGTGTCTCTATAAGTGGCTACTCTTTTTTCATCTCGTATAGATGTATACTAACAGAAATAGATCTAGGCTGTTTCTAGGCAAAATCTAGGCAAAATTCACCGCTGAAAATCTACAGTTTATGTTATACTACACATTTTCAGCACTGGCTGTGAATTTTGGAATACAGTTCTAATAATCGTATTAAATTAAGGGGTAACATCTAGGTTCGATTATTTGAAAATTTTCAAATAATCGAAAAAATTTTTTTTGTCTGAAATGATGCTTTAGAGTCTTAAAAATAAGATGAAATTAATCTTATATGCAAAAAAAATTTTTTAAGTGGTTTTACAGCGGTTTTTTTTAAAGCGCAGCGTGACGCTATCTAAGCGCATTGGAGAAGCGCGCAATTTAAGGCTTCTGTGTTCCGTAGATACATAATATCAACGTTAGTTCGAAATGTATTAAGAAACTAGCTGAAGAGAAGAAGAGACTATCGACAGTAAAAGAATATATTAGAATTACTGTATCTGGCGATAGGACGTGAAGGAAGCGAGGATTTTCATCAATTCAACTGTGTGGTCGCTCGCTTCGAAAACATCTTCAAGTGGTAAAAAAATAATCGAAAAAAAAAACATCGCTGTAAATATCGCAACTTGCATTTTCAATGATGGATTGTCAAGTATAATGAAAATTATGCAAGTATTATATTGACTATAGGCTATAATTTCTGCGTTAAGGCTGACGCGCGCCGCGTCAAGTTTGCCAAGCGCTCGTTTACAGATGTCGCTAAGGATGCTCGTAGAGCTTCCACATCTTTTAAAAAAGAGGAAAAGGAAGCAAATATCAATGCGGAAGGACAGTTGTATGGTGCAGACATCGCAGACTAAAGGTAAATTAAAAATTTCTATAATTAAATATGAAATGTTATTCAAAATTTTAAACACGTTTTTCTCGAAACCATGTTTTTGTAATTGGTTTGCAGCATAACTTTAACAAACTTTTTTTTATCCGATCCACTTAAAATTTTTACAGCAATTGCTAAACTAAATTCTCTAGAAAAGTACACATGATTTTTGCGATCGGTTAAAAACTTTTTTTGTTATAAATACTTTTTTATTGAATTTTTTGGATGAAAAACTTTGTAGCCACATGTTTACCATTTCTACAAAAATCAATAGGTTTGTTCGCGTCGCATGCTCTAACATGCTCCTACTTTTTCCAACCGTAGCTCCTACTCACTCAAACGCGTTAGAATGAGTAGAAGCTATGGTAAGAACATGTTGAAGTATGCAACACGAACAAACTTAATATTTTAACATACAGGTGTGTACTTCTCTAGCAAATTTAAGTAGATTATTAAAAAATTTTGTTTTTTGTCCTAGTGAAAGTGTACGACACTTCTGCTGCAAACCCCAGAGGCCTATGAGAAAAACGCAGTCTCGCTTGCAGAGCTTCAGCGCCACCATCTTGATACAACAAAATTAAACAAAAATTATTTTGTGTCCTTAGATATATGTACATTAAGGGCCTTCAATCTAAATTTCCACTCAATTTATTATTAGACTATAAAAAATTCACAAAGTTACCCTATATTTTCAGGTATTCACCTACTAGATATTATCCCTTAAATTTTACGATTCTAATTAAACTCCATTGCAAGCATGGTAATCATTGATCAAATCACAAACATGTTAATACGTTAATCGTCAAGAGTTAAAGGTACGTCAGGTTAAAGTCTCATGAGGTATATTTGTCGCGTATCGCGTATTCAATTAGATCTTCCGTTCTTGAAAAGAAACATATACGAAATTCTAGGAAAATACTATAGTATATGTAATACGTATATGTAGTATTTTCCTAGACTTTTATATACGTTTCTTTTCAAGAATAGAGACTCAGAAGCAATTCACTGTTGTGGTTTCGTGTTTTACTGATTAGTGATTGGTTACGCTGGTACGTGATACGCGGCAAATACGCCTTATGGGACTTTATCTCATAAGTTAGCCACATCACAGGACCGAAACTGAAAAGGTATTAGTTGCCCACAAAATTTTTAATTAAAATAACTTACTAACTTTAATCAAAATAATTTGGATAATCATTTTGTTATATCACATAATTACACTCCGTTAGAAAAACGCTACAACTTTTATTACATCATTTATTTTACGTGCAAAAGGAATGCATATCCCTCCGTTCTCTAACATAGATAACTTTTCTAAATGAATTTTCTGATTACTAGCAATGAGTGTAATTAGAATTATTTAATTCAATATTATATTTATTAGATCTGTGTCTGTTAATTTATGAAATAAAAAGATACTTCGTGTATATCTAACCGAACACAATAAATATACAATAAACAAATAAAAATACGATTTACCTCTGGCCATGGACTCCATAATCTGATCACTGGATCAATGCCACTAGTAGCTAACAAGCACATGGATGGATGTGGTTGTAAACAATTAACGATTCTTTCATCTCCTCGCAACACACGTACGATATTGGTAGTATTACGATCCCAGATAAAAAAGGAACCATCATCTGACCCAGCCACTATGTATTGACCATTACTTAAAAAAGAAGATAATATTACAATGACTAACTTAATCTTATGCAAATAATGTAGATTTTGGAAAAAATGAAATTAATCACTATAATTATATCATTGTTTACAAATCTACTTACTTTCCGAAGAAGTTGGCTTCTTTTATGTCAGTTGTAGTATTACAATGTCCACAAAATCTCATTTTGTAGTCGATTGTATTATGCCTCCATTCTTGCTCATACTCTGATAGTGGAAGGAATGTCTGCCTAGTTTGGGTGATATCTTTCCCTAGCAGATAAAACATTAATTCTTTTAATAATAATAACAATATAATTAGTATCAGCAACGATAAAATACTTATCTAAGTCTATATATTTTTAGAATTATTAAGTGGATTCAACAATAACTAAAAAGCTAACACTTTATTGGTTGCTTCAATTACATAAATATTTAGATAAGTCAATATTATGTTTATGATTTCTTATTATGAATTATCTGCATACACTTTACAGAAAAAATATGACATGTAACGAATAATAGGGTAACTGTCTCTATTACATTATTAGTGTGCCTTTTTTTGTATTTAAATAGAAAAGCCATAAAAAAGCTTGCACAAATAAATAAGATAAAGTATTTTTTGTTATTAAGTTAAAGTATTAATTAGCACATATCGAGACACTACAGTGTCTCCTGATGTATGCGATAATATTTAATTATTAAGGTATAATAAATATTTTCAAAAGATATGAAATTTATGTGAGTTCAGTAATACCACAAGATGTTAAGCTTATCCCTATTAGCATGTCCTGTATTGAAACTGAGAATGTTGTTATGTACATGAAATTGTAAATATAATTAAAATAATAATTTATGTAATATTAATTTAAACAATTAGCTATTAATTTATTTTAATAATTAAATGTTTAAAAGAGTCAATGTGGATTTTTATTCTGACAAATTTTGACAATTTTGAAATTTAAAATATTTTGTAAATTATTTTTTGGTAACTGTACATTATTTTTTGTGCAGAATAATGAGATAGTTCAATTGATAAATTATTTTTATGCTCAATTGGCGTAAAGAAAACACATTGATTTTCAAAAAAAAAATGCGCAAATTTTTTGAAAAGCAACCATATACTTTTTTTATATTAAGTGATTGACCTTATTATTCTATGCATAAAAATATTAAGGTACGGTAATAAAAAAAAAAAGAATAATTTACGAGATATTTTATATTTTGTGTCCAAATTTGCCAGAATAAAATAAAAAATATCTCGTAAAATATTGATTTTTTTTTTAACTGATTGAAATTAATTAAAGTAAGTATCCTGCATACGCATATTATAAAGTATTTTTATATAGAAAAATGATAAAATTAAATAGTGTTATACCGGCATCGATAGCTTCCTTTATGTCCATCTTTAACGCTCTACATGCTGAATTAGATGCATATTCTGGAAATTTTTGTTTAAAACTCTTAAGCACCTTGTCCGCTTCAATTGGTCGATTTAAATCAAATAGGCAACGTGCCAATCTACACACATGTACAAACAATGAATTATATTAATAAATTTCATTAGTGTACATTTGTCTATTAAAATATAAAATTTTAAATTAAAATATACTCGTATATTGAGAATATATTGATGTATTAAGCCAAATAATACGAATAAATGCGTTTTTTAAATATAAATTGTAATTTTAGTATTGTAAAAATACATTTCATACAGTTATGATTATCTATGGTGATTGAACATTCAAATTCTTCAATTATAACCAATATATATTAAGTTTACCTAAAATGAGCTTTTACATGTTCTGGATCAAGAAGTAATGTTGTCTTACAATCTCGTAAAGCAGCATAAATATCACCATCCCTAAGAATATCATATTTATATACACTTATATACACATGCATATAATAATTTAACAATTATTTATCTTATACATACTGTTATGAGCGAGAATAGTTACCAAGCGCGTTTCATATAAGCAGCTGCTCGATTAGCAAACAATACTGCTGCAGTTGGACAGTTTGAAATTGCTTTATTATACAAATTAATTGCTAATGAATATTTCTGCTGTTCAAAGCCTTCATTTGCCTGTTGATCATAAAAAGCATTATATTAAATATTCTACTAATATCAAAAATTAAAATATTTTTATATTTAAATATAATGAAATATACTACAAACGATCATCAAACATGAAATCCATAACTCAAAAAAATATAAACTCACAAAGATAAAAAATGTTTAGAGATAAATCCAACATTCGAGGGCTAGTATAAAAATAATAAAATAAAATTTTCTTACGAAAAATACTTATTTATGCTAAACATTAATTTTTTTTAAACTTTAAATACGAAGCGCCTTACAGTTCCGAGTGTTAAGATGTTGAACTAACATTCATTTAAATTAAATTAAATTAATTTTTTCAGAAATAAATTGAGAGCCGATAAATTATCGGATTCACACAATCATTCTGATAATCCCCCCAAATTTTCCCAAATCTTAAAAATTGTAATAAACTTATTGCGAAAAATATTGCCTCGGCCGGGAGTCGAACACGGATTTCTGCATTCCGTGCGAGCGTCCTAAGCCTTTAGACTACCGAGAATATTTGAGTTCCATTTCCAATCATATTATTAATTTTTTTGTTTAATATATGCATAAAGAATGATTGTACAAACTTACAAGGCGCTTTATTTCTTCAACATGTGGTGGCAATATCTTTACATTTTTATCTACAAAATCTCCTGCTTCGTCTATATCGTTCTGTTTCATATAATATTCATCAAGTCTTTGTTCTTGCTCAATCGATCCTATTAAAAAGTGGATTATAATTCATTAGAATTAATAATTCTAATTACACATACAACAAAAGCAATAGCATTACTTACCTGGAGATCTCCAGGATGAACCGAAAATTTTTTTCGAACTATTCGAATCGTTGATGTCAAATAAATAAATTTGTTCTCCTCCCATATTCACGAGTAACTCATTTCCATCGTCGCTGAATGTCAAATAGGTGGTCGTAATGCTCCTGGTACCATCACGAGAGCGGAGATGACCTATTCAATATTAGATCGAATAGTTTTTCGGTTAAAACGATTGTGTAATATTGATTAGAAAAGGAAAATAGAACTAAAATAGACAGCATACGCTATCTCTGTAGGAACAAACCCGCAATAAAGTATTGTGCACTACCCAGTGGAATATTGTCATCTGGATCCCCTTTACCTGCTCGATACGTGCTAATATTTGCCCCATTTGAATTATCATGTATAGAAGGAGATGGAGGAACCTATAATTTCATGACCAGAATGTTATAATGTAAAAATTATTGGCATTAAGATTTCCGAGTCACCACAGCTATATTGAATCGTAATGTCGAGAAGCAAGAAATGACATATTAATTTTTATTATGTGCTATTTATAAATAAGACAATTTAGTTAAGATGGACGAAAACTGTGCCCTCCTAAGTCAGTAAATAATCATAAAAAGTGATAAAATGCCTTTTATCACTATTTACGATTATTTACTATTAAGTCGATCAAGAATAAATGGAATTACCTGCGAGAGTTTTATCATTCGTCGATCATACATTCGGATGTAAGCGTCATTAGCACCGATAGCAATTAGTTCAGGTTTCCTCGGGTTCACAGCAATGCACTTGCCCTCTGCATAACAACCCGTATGATATACCAGATTCACAAGTACACTATGATCATTACTCTTGCAAACATGCGGTGTACGAATGTCATATTGCAAAAAGAGACCATCTTCTCCAGCGCTCCAAAATAAAAATGGTATACTGGGAACGGTAGCGATACGCTTAATACGTTGTTTGTGGCATTTACACGTAAATATTGGTTCGGAGAGTGTAAGATCGTGTACTCGAATTCTACAATCGGCTGCACCTGACACCAGTACACTGTCATTTGATTTTGGCATAAACTAAAAGCAAAATACAAATATCAAATTAAATCTCAAAAATAATTTAATGCTCTGAATAGTCTTACAAAAGTATAAGAAGCTTGTTAATTCTAGAAAAATCTATTATATTTTTTTGTAATGATGTACACAAGTCTCGAAAATTATTTGACATCTAATCCATATTTCCAAGATATTACATTTTATAAAGTTATAAATCAATAAATATTGTAGAAGAAATAGATTGACATTAACTTACTTTTACAGAGAAAATATTTCCACGATGGCCTGAATGAAGTACCAATTTTTTTTCATAACGAAAAGGGTCCCACAATATAATATCTTTGTCATCTGATGCTGACGCAAGCACTCTGTACAAAAAAAATATGTATATATTTCATACATAGTCATTGATTAAATTATATCTAAAAACAAAGATAATAAATACATACTGCCCAGTTTCATTCCATTCTAAACAATTGACACACCCTGAATGACCATTTAATTCTTTTTCTAAACCCAGACGTGATATCAAATTTTCAGTAACATGTAGTTTTTGTAAAATCATATGTGTCACTGAGTCCTATATTACATTGTATACATACATAATTATACACAATTGTGAAACATTAGTAAACATATTTAAAAATATTCAAGAATTATTTAACTTACTTGTATTTCTCTTTGACGTATTAAATCTAGGACTCTATAGTCCTTCTTCTGGATATTAGGAAACATTTTAATACAAAATATTATTTATTTATTGTGGCACAATATAAATTAATATTTCCTGAAAATATATACAAAAATATATAATTAAAAAAACTTAATTTATAAATATAGAAATTAAATATTTAAAAGATTTATTAAGAGAATGAATATTAGGTAAAAGGCATATTTCACTTCAATGTACAAAACATAAAATCTGACTTATAGCGCATTACTATTGTAGCACGATATACTACTGCACACCAGTGTATATAGCCGTTGAAGAATGATTTAATCTGTATAAAATATTTCAAATTATAGAAAATTTTAGTTAACAGCACAATAAAATATAGTATTGAGGATTTCATGGTTTAATCCATTTTTCTATTTATGTTGAACATATTTTTATATATTAATCAATTTCTTTACCACAGCTTTAATGCGCATCGCAGTACGTATTATGTGAATGCATTCAATCAAATTCACTATTAAACTCCTTTATTTATCACAACTATTTTAGAAATATCTGCAAGCATTAGCTAACAAAATCATTAATCTTGAGTACTTGTTATGTGAAATAATTTGTTTTTATTGTTTTAATAAATTGACAAACAGGATTCTTGTTAGATTAATGTTACTAAAGTTCTTTTTTGTAGAAGCATAATTTTTCACTTTATTCTCTCGATAATACACAGGTTGATGTAACCAAAGTACCAATAAATGTGAAATAAAAGTATATAATACATACAAAGATATGTACATAAACAAAATAATTTTCAGAATGAAGATTATATCAAAACAATAATATTTAATAACTATATTTCGAAATATAAAAATGCAAAGAGACTTACTCGCTTATTTAAAAGTCTTTGTGCATAAATTCTGCATCATTGATCGATACGTACTTTTTATCCAATTATTTATTCCTCGCATGATTAAATGCACATACAGAATGAAAGAATAAGAAGCTATAAACAGCTATAAAGCGGTTATCTTACTCTTCGTTGGAACATACAAAATACTCTAGAAAGCATAAGGGCCTGCGCACAATAAAACAATAAGAAAAGGAATAAGGGCCGATTTATAATTCGGTTTCCATAGCCGTAGTGGCCCTAATTATACAGCCCTTTTCCGCATCGTGTGATTTTACTCTTATGGCTCTTGCACACCAGAGGCTTATTACGGTTCTTGAAACGAAGTGAAAATTACGAAAGTGACCAAATTTACTAGAATATTTATAACTTCATTGGTTAACACCTAGTGAGTTTGCTCATTTTTGTAATTTTTACTTTGTCCAAAGAATCGTAATAAGTTCTCAGCGCGACATCCAAGTTGCCTTCACTCGAGTGCATCTATGTATCATTTTATTCTTGTTGTTCGCTAAATGTTAAACGAGGATAAATAATGCAATGGGTGCACCCGATAAATTTCTGAACACAATTCAATAAGCATATATATAATTTTTCTAAGCATCGTGACGTCGCAATAAGAATTGGACGAATTGAACATTTCTTCATGACAAGCGCAGCTGCGTATGGCTATACAAAAAGCAGAATTGAAAAATGTGACCTTGGTATCAATCATGAAACTTTATCCTTAGGATGAAAAGTGAAAAATGAAAATTTTTATCATTGAAATTAATGGAGAAATTTTTCACTTTTCGCTAAAATTGACAAGCAATTTTAATAATTTGATGCTATAATTAAGCATCGATAGTCTAATGGCTTAAGACGCTCGTACGGAATATAAGAGATCCGGGTTCATGTCCCGGCTAAGGTAATATTTTTCGCAATAAATTTATTAACAGTTTTTCAATATATTAACATCTTTATAATATGATGCTTGATTGTAGCATCAAATTATTAAAATTACTTGTCAATTTAATTCGCGATTACTAGAGTAGTTTCAATTGCGTTTATAAGTCCGGAAAAACAATTCGGTGCGTAATTTGAAAAGACTACAATATGGTATGTATACAAATACATATATAGTATATATTAGTAATTTAAAATAATTCAAGAATGAATTATTTTAAGCAATGAAGATCCAGCTTTGACCGTAATAGGCATTTTAAATTTCTCATACATAAGATGCATCCAGAAGCACAACCGTTCAATGAGCTCTTTTACCTTGTTAGGTCTATATTTTTAGATCTAATGGAATATGCCAATCAAATGCAAGAGCTCACTGAGCGCTTAGTGAGCAATCGTGTTTCTGGATATATCTATATATGCTTATTAGACTATGTTCGGAAATTTATCCGGGTGCACCCATGTATTATTTATTCTCGTTTAACATTCGGTGAACAACAAAGATAAAATGATACATTAGATGCACTCGAGTGAAGACAATCTAGATGTGAGTCGCGTATCGCGTGTCGGGCATGCTGGTATGTAAGAGCTATTATACGAGGGCAAGTCAATAAGTTCTTAGAAAATCTGTCAGAGGGTAGTCGCGGTGTCATGCTACATTATTTTTTGACAAGTAGCATCTTTCAGCTGATTGCTGTCAAATTTTGAGTGGAATTCATCGCGTGGTTTCATTTCTGTAGACGATTAAAGCGAACAACCTGTATAAATTGTATTTTTTGCAAAATGGAAAAAAACGAATTTCGTGCAAACATCTACATATGAAAGGTTTAACGCCAAAAGAAATCAAAATTGCCGAATTGAATAATGTTCATAGCACATCTGCACTAGCGTTTGCGACTGTATACAATTGGATAAATGAATTTAAACGTGATCATACATCCACATGCGATGTACCTCGTTCGGGACGTCCAATTGAGGCTGCTACGCCAGAAATCATAGATAAAGTCCATAATATTGTTTTGATCGACGAAAGAAAGTGCGCGAGCTTGTTGAGGCCATAGGCATATCACATGGCACAGTGATTTCAATTTTGCACGAACAATTAGGTATGAAAAAGCTATCGGCAAGATGGGTGCCGCTCACTGTGGACCATAAGCGCGACCGTGTGATGATTTCAAAACGATATTTGGAGATGTTTCAACGTAATCCAGATGAATTTCTGCGTCTATTTATCACTGTGGACGAAACATGGATCCATTACTTTATACCCGAAATGAAGGAATAGTCAAAACAATGGATTTCACCGGGTGAATCAGCTCCGAAGAAGGCGAAGACCGTGAAAGTCGGCCGGAAAGGTGATGGCCACAGCTTTTTGGGATGCACGCGGTATAATTCATATCGATTATCTTCCGTCGAAGCAAACGATCAATGGCGATTACTACGCAGGCTTATTGGATTGTTTCAACAACATTTTTAAAGAAAAAATGTCCCCATTTGGCGAAGAAGAAAGTGCTCTTCCATCAAGACAATGCACGGGTTGCCACGTACCCAGCACCGATGGCCAAATTCAACGAATTCCGCTACAAATTGCTTCTCTATCCAGCATATTCGCCAGATTTAGCCCTCTGCGACTAAATCCCTTCCTGTTTCCAAACCTGAAGAAATGGTTCGCAGGAAAGAGATTCACCACCAGAGAGCAGTTTCATTGCCGAAACAGAGGCTTATTTTGAAGGGTTGGACAAATCATATTATTCGAACGGCTTGAAAAAGTTGGAGAATCGTTGGATCAAGTGTTTCGAGCTGAAAGAAGACTATGTTGAGAAATAAAAATCGATAAAAAAAAAAATGTTTTGTTTTTTTTAAAAACTTATTGACTTGTCCTCATATTTATGTCTGATGTGAATGCAAAAATAAATCACCACCCGAACTTTATTGATAAATTTCATATCGTCATTTTTTAATCGATTTCAATTAACTCGGAGTGGTTTTGAATTAAAAAGAATCACTGCGATTAACTTAATCCATGATTTATCAAGCGATTATTATTATATTAATGTGGATAATATTTGTAGTTTGTTCGGGGCACACACACATACATGCTTTATTCTTACGAATAAATTTATCCTTCAGAAATGCTATATTTATTGGAATATTTTATAGTTTTATCATAAAAAATTACTTTTGGAAAGCACATACCACTAGAAATGTGATTTGTAGAAAAATTAAAGTTAGTAAGATATATGTACAGAAATATAAAGATTATGCGTTTCGCGGGTTTTTTCCGTGTCCATTCTTGGAATGCCAATGTTTCGCGAACTTTGCAGTCCACTTCATCAGGGCGAGAAGTAGCCTGATACTGAGTTGTTCCTTCGGGCCGTTCATATTATGCTACTTGTTGCAGTGGTGAGGGAAAAATAGAGTTTTGAGGGGAGAGGGGGGAGGTGGAGGAAATTGGTCGATCTTCAATAACCGGGAGAATTTTCCATATTTTATTTATGTTGTAGCCATTATCTCTATTTAGATTGTTAGGGTGTTTTTGTATCTTTATGACTTCTTTATACTTTCTTGGAAAGTATGATGTTGGCTATTGTGATTGTTTTGCCAAACAGTATTTGATGTCCTATTTCGATGTTGTGTTCTGATAATGCTGACTGCTTGATGTGTTTTAGCCTGACATTACATTGGTGTTTTTTTATCCGTAGATTGACCATTCTCCTGATTTCTCCAATGTATACTTGCCCGCTATAACAAGGTATTTTGTATATTCCTGCGGAGTTGAGTGGAGGTCTTTGATCTTTAGGATTTCTTAAGATTTGTCCTATCTTTTTGGATGCTTTAAAGATAGTGTGGATATTGTGTTTGTTTAATATCTTACCAATCCGTTGTATCTTTTTGTTGTTCCTTTGACATATGCGATAGGATTTTATCGTCTGGTTGTGTGTCAGAGACCGTTGTCTTGTTTATTGATTATTTTGATTATGTCTTTTTTGTCATGTCCATTTTTCTGTAAGGCTAGTTTTAAATTCTGTCTGTAGATGTTCTTTATCAGAGATGGTGAAAGCTTTATGTACAAGTGAGTTAATTGCAGACTGTTTTTGTGCTGAGTGGTGATGCGACTTGGCATGTAGGTATCTATCTGTGTGTGTTGGTTTCCTGTACACTTGATGGCCTAAGATACCGTCAGTTTTCTTAGAAACAAAAACATCTAAGAAGGGGAATTATTCATTTTCTCTATGTTTATAGTGAAGTGAATGTTTGGATGTTGATTGTTGAGAGATAAGAAATTTACGGAGTTCGGTTCTGCCATGTCTCCATATCACGAATGTGTCGTCTACATAACGAAACTAAACTTCTGATTTTTTAGATGTTTTTCTGAGGGCCCTGTTTCTCAAAATGCTCCATAAAGATGTTAGTGATTACAGGAGAAATAGGAAAGCCTATTGCCGCTCCTGAAGTTCATAAAATTGATTGTTATAGGAGAAGTAAATGATTGTTAAACAGTGCTCTATTAGCGGAATGAAGTCGGAGGGGACTTCATGTGAGGCCTTTATTATGTTTAATGTGTCTTTTATTGGGACTTGTATGAAAAGAGGTTCTACGTCGAAACTTACAAGCAGATCTGTGGGACGTAGTCTGATTTTTTGAATCTTATGTATGAAGTCCGTTGAGTTGGTTATGTGTGATTCAGATTTTTCAATGAGGGGTTGTAGTGTTTGTGCTAGGAAGCGGGATAAGTTGTACGGGGAGTATATGGCGTTGAGGTCTATGGCAATTGGCCTGAGGGGGATGTTTGGTTTGTGTACTTTTGATAGTCCGTATAATCTTGATGGAAGAGGATTTGTAGGTTTTAATGTTGATTTGGTTTTACTGGGAATGTTGCTTTTCTCCAGTAGGATCTTGGTGTTCTGTACGATTGTATTAGTTGGATCTTTGTCAAGTTTTTTGTATGCTTTGTCCGAGAGAAGGTTTCTCTTTTTCTTATAATCTGATGTGTTCATGACTACTGTCGTGTTGTCGTCTTTATTGGCTGGAAGCACGATGATGTCTGTGTCCCTGTTCAAGTCTTGGAGGGCCAATCGCTCTTGTCTAGTAATGTTTGGTGGAGGGGGTTTGGCTTTAGAAAGGATATTGTTTACCTCTCTGCGGATATTATCTGCTTCTTTTGAGGGAGTCGGTAGATGGTTGATTCTATTGGCTAATAATCTCTTGGGATCTTTTTAGGTGCCACTGCAAAGTTAGGGCCTTCAGCAAGCGCAGATAGTGTCTTGAGACAGGTCTTTGTTGGATAGATTCTTGACGTAAGTAAAGAGAGTTGTGGATTTTTGTGAGGGACAGGGTTTATGTATTTCTGTTTCTGTCTTTCAGAAGATTGTGTGTGGATCTTCATGACTTGTTCGTATGTAATACGATCTAGGGTTTGTTTTATTAGATATCATGCTGCAATGTAGCGGATATCAACAGGTGGAGTTTTTTATGAACAAACTTCAGGAGCGACAATGGACTCTTCTATTTTTCCTGTAATCGCAATATCTTCATGGAGCATTTTGAAAACGAGGCCCCAGGAAAACATCCAAAAAAACAGAAGTTTGGTTCCGTTATATAGACAACACATGGCTACGTGATATGGAGACACGGCAGAACCGAACTCCATAAATTTCTTATTTTCCTCAACAATCAACATCCAAATATCCATTTCACTATAGACATAGAGGAAAACGGAAAACTCCCCTTCCTAGATGTTCTTGTCTCTAAGAAAGCTGACAGTACCTTAGGCGATCAAATGTACAGGAAACACACAGATAGATACCTACATGCCGACTCGCACCACCACCCAGCATAAAAACAGTCTGCAATTAACTCACTTGTACATAAAGCTTTCACCATCTCTGACAAAGAACATCTACATACAGAACTTAACCATTTAAAACTAGCCTTACAAAAAAATGGACATGACAAAAAAGACATAATCAAAATAATCAATAAACAAGACAACGGTCTCTGACACACAATCAGAAGAAAGGATCCTATCCATTCTTCTATATGTCAAAGGAACAACAGATCAGATTGGATAAGATATTAAATAAACACAATATCCAAACTATCTTTAAATCACCCAAAAAGATAGGACAAATCTTAAGAAATTCTAAAGATTAAAGACCTCCATTCCAGCTCCGCAGGAGTAAATTATCTTGTTCCTGCGGGCAAGTATACATTGGAGAAACCGGGAGAATGATCAATCTACGGATGAAAAAACAATGTGATGTCAGGCTAAAACACGTCACGCAGTCAGCATTATTAGAACTCAACATCGAAACAATACATCAAATACTGTTTGACAAAACGACCACAATAGCCAACATTACATCATACTTTCCAAGAAAGTATAGAGAATAAAGACAATCTAAAACAAATACAAAAACAATCTAAATAGAGATAATGGCTATAACATAAATAAAATATGGAAAACTATTTTCCCAGTTATTGAAGACCAATTTCCTTCCCCCCCCCCACCCACAATTCTCTTCTTTCCTTCGCCACTCTAACAAGTAGCGTAATATGAAAGGAATAGCTCAGAATCAGGCTGCTCCTCGCCCTGATGAACTGGACTGCAAGGTTGACGAAACATTGGCATTGCAAGAATGGATACGGAGGAAACCTGCGAAACGCATAATCTCTCTTTCTAATACAATACATATATTCAGAGATATAATGTTTCAATTTTTATTTGGCAACTATGTGAGAACTTGTATATTCGTGAATATTACAAATTAATCCCAACCACGCACACAAAATGAGTTTCTTATTGCTTTTTTAAATAAGTTTCAAATTTTCTTCAGCCATAGTACTTGTGTCTTCTTGACTCTAGTCTTTTATAAAATTTATACAAATTGTATTATAATTGAAGAACTAACACAGAAAAATAAACGAAAAAGCGCTTTAAAATTGAAATAAGGGACCCACTCTTTGCTAGGAACGTGGACAGGAGTAAAGTGTTAAATCTGTTTCATATATTTTTACATATCCTCATTTACATATGTTACAAATTCAAATCGTTCAACAAAACACAACTGTACATGCAATCTTAATAAATAACAGGTGTGTTACATATCTTTTATAAACATTCTTGAATAATAAATTATTATTAATGTCCATATTACTGCTCGATGGAAACCGCGGGAAGGTGATGGTATTTTTCATCAGAAGGAAATGTAAAAAATTGTCTAAGTCACGTATAAATCATAACTATTTGATAATTTTTTACATTTTCAAAGGAATGAGAGAAAGGAAAGAAATAAAGCAGGTGTTTAAGTAAAGCAACTTAAAAGCATTAAAGCGTTAAACAAAACTTGCACAATTAATTAAAATGCTAAGTACAAAAAACTCAAAGTAATATTAGGTTAAGTAAAAAGTCATCACGTATTTTTTAGCTCAAAGTTGTATATACAATATCTTCGTCAATAATGAATGAAATTCAAATTTAAAAAAAGGGTTTTAAAACTTGAAATCTCTACTTTTAAAAGCTTATCACATTTTTTAAGTTTATATGAGTTTGATAATTTTTACATACCAAAAACTACGAGCTGAAAAAGACAAAAAATGTTCTTCTCACTTTGTGGATTTGTAACGTATCCAAAACGAATTTGAGAAAATTTTCGATTACCTATCGTGAAAGCTTGATACTTTCCCTACAAAATCGTTTTTTTTTAATATTCCTACTACTTTTGATTACTGAGTTATCGCGGATTAAATGAAAGAATTATTTTGACTTTAATTGCTCATAACTCCATTAAAAATTGTCGTATCGTATAATTTAAAAAAGAGATTTTTAAAGCTGAAACTTTACTCTATTAAGATATATTTATATTGTTGGTAAGAAAGTAATTGCGGTTTTTATTGATAGATGTCTTTTAAAAAAACGCGATGACTTTTTACTTAACCTAATATTAGTCACGAACAAGTGAACAAAATGTTAGTATGGCATGTTATATATTTTTAATTTCAAAACGCTAATTAATAATACTTATATGTGTAGTGTAGTCGTTATCAATAGATATAGGAAGCGCTGCTATAGCATTTTATTTTCTTTCCGAACGGCGCTGTGTGAGATAGCGTGATGAGCGTAAGCGAAGGGGAAACGTTTTTCTCGACCATTGTTGTAATGGCGGTACCAAGGAGCGAGTATTATTTTATACAGCAAATATATAATAGATATATATAATATATAAGAAGTATATAATAGACTTGGTTCTGCCTACTTTTGTTATCGCGAGACCTTTCCTAAGCGTGCAAACATTACATTGGCGACGAGGATAATTGGTGGTCGTTGTAACGTACGAGGAAGTCGTAGTAAAGGAATTCAGCGTGTAAAACGAAAGTAACAAAGTCGTTCGCAGTCACAGGGACATCGAGAAACAAAATGTCGAACGGATTTATTGAAACTTCAGAAAGAACTAGAGGAACGAAAAAGAGTCTTAGCGGAAAGAGCGAAGCAACAAGAGCATCAGAGAATCCAGCTGGCGATGGAGAGTCAACAACTAGCAAAAGTGAATTTGAGGCGGCTAGAAGAGAAGAACCATGTGATACCAGCGTCATTGTAAAAGAGGTCATTGTGAAAGGGACCGTTGGAAATATGTCCGAGTTTTCGATGGAAGAAGATTGTACAAGATGGTTCGAGAGACTGACGCACTACTTCTCAGATGTGCCGAAAGAAAAGCAAGTATCACTCTTTATTTCGTTAATGGGAAGGGAAGGTTATGAACTTCTCTGCAATTTATGCACACCGGAAAATCCGGTAAATCTCACGTTGGAACGTAATTTCTTATGGAAATTATGCAAAAGCACCTGCAATCACGGTCAAGTGTAATAGCATAGCATTATAAATTCCAAGAATGCAAGCAGATGGAAGGAGAGGACATTAAGACTTATTTAGCCAAGCTGAAGAAGTTATCAATACATTACCAGTTTGGGAAACAGTTGGAGATTCACATTCGAGACCAGTTTGTATGGGGGCTGGCCAATGAAAAGATAAGGAGGAAGTTGCTGGAAGAACATCAATTGACGTATGCCAAGACGGTGGAGATTAGCACAAGCATGGAGATGGCAGTATGTGAAGCGGCAGATATGAGGAAGATGGCGAACAGCAGAAAAAGCGAACTCAATTTTATAAGAAAAAGAAAATGGTAACCTGTTATTGTTGCGGTCACGTATTGAAAAACTGTCGTTTTAAGAGTTATGCATGTAACGCGTGCAGAAAAAAGAGTCATTTAGAGATTGTTTATGATAAGATTTTTCAGTTAGCGGAGCGTGGTTGGATGGATTGAGCCAGTAATTAATTATAGAACTTATAATTAAATGTAGTTTATTGAAAAGTGAATTATGTATTTCGCGAGCGTGCTGTCCTCTCCTATCGGAGTTCAAGACTTGCGATCCTTTCTTGTCGGAGTACAAACTGAGACGGTCCTCTCCTTTCGGAGTTCTAACAGAGACTGAGGAGAGGGATCACTCAAACGGATGTCGGTTACAATGAGTGTCGAAGTTTCTAGAAGCCGCGCTCGTGTCGAGTACAGTACAGTCACGCATAAAGTATTGGTCTGTACACTCGCAGTGGAAACGCGCTGAACTTACATACTTGTATTCTCAACAGTTTATAAAAGTAAAAAATCAAGTAAAGAGGAGAAAGATAATAGTCAAGAACAAAAACAAGCGGATGTTAAGACTAAAAATGTAAAGAGTCCGAATCATTATTTAGAAGAGTCCGAAAACGATAATAAAAGTCTAAATAACGTATTTTATAATAATGATATAGATAATAGTGAAATGCTCGGTGACATAGAACCACTTAAGTCTGAAAGTAGAAAGTAAAGCATTAGCGTTCGAAATTGATACAGGATCGCCGATCTCTGCAATATCAAAGAGAGATTTCGATAAGTTTAAGCTGTTTGGAAATGCGATAATAAGAAAAACTACATGTAATTTGAGAACATATACAGGGGACCCGATGATCCCTCTTCGTACTTTAAAGGTTAGGGTAAAATTTCAGAACAAAAAACGAGAACTTGAATTATTTGTTTTACCAGGTATAAGCGCACCGATTGTAGATCGGAATTGGCTTCAAGCCTTAAATATTATTCAATTCAATAAATCGATTGAGAAGCGGTCAATTAAAGCAGTGAGCAAAAAACCTAATAATATTTGTAAAAAGTTCAACTTTGAAATTAAGCTCATTAAGGGACAGGACAATGGGCCTGCTGACAGTATATCAAGAATTGGTAGAGAGGATATTAGCGAGTCAGTTGGATTGAAAGAGTCAAAGGAATACGCGTGTCTAAAAGTAATTGGGGAAAAGGTGCAAAGTGTAGATAGGAAGGTCGTTCGTAGGGGAACGAGTAAAGGGTGCTTAGAGAGCGCGGACGATTCCCCAAAGGCTTCGTTACATGTTTGGAAGTGGACGCAGGGCCCAAACCATTGCACACATCTAGATTTTTGCGAACCGATTAGCAGTCATATGTATCTTGTGATAATCGATGTGTATTCGAAATGGATTGATATTAAGGAAATGTGTGATATTTCTTCGGAATCTACAATTAGACCTTTAAAAGAGTATATAAGCATATGGGAGCTGCCATATCAAATTGTTTCTGATAATGGGCCGGCATTTACGAGCGAGTAGTTTCAAGAGTTTGTATTGCGAAATGCTATTAAGCATACGAAAACTGTACCGTATCATCCTGCGTCAAACGGGGCGCTTGAGACGGTGTGTTGTGCGCACTTTTGAAAAGAAGTTTAAAGTATTGCTTAAGGATAATACAAGATAGGATGCCTTATGTAAATATTTATTTTATTATCCCTCGATACCACATTGTACGACGGAAAAGACACCAGTCAAATTGCACTTAAACAAATGTTTGAGAACGAGACTGGATATTATTAAACCCGATATTAGAAGTAGAGTTGAGCAGAAGCAAAAAGACAACGTTTTTTTAAGGGCAATCGTTCAGTTACTTTTGGAGTTAACGACTCCATGATAGCTAAAGATTATAGGACGCAGCCGTGGAGACAAGCAGCAATTGTTATGTAAACGAGTCCGGTTACTTATGATGTTAGAACGGATGCATCTGGAGACGTCACATTGATCAACTGCGGGCATGTAATTTGCGTTTACCTGAATCTATGATCAAGGATTCGGAGCTACCGAAAGACAGTATTGCGTCGGATAGAAATATTTCTGTAACTCCTAATGTAAACGGTAACAGTGAAGAGGGGGCATTATCGATTAATTGTAATGTTAGCGATTATAAGATCACTGCAAACGATAATATAAGCACGTCCCGTCCGGGCGAAACAACTTCGACGAAACCTCAGAGAACCATAAGTACCCGCACTGAAGTAGGGAGGCGCTCAAGCTGAGTACCGAAGCCTCGGCAGAGGCTTAGACTTATAAGTGGATTCGTATTCTTTTTTGTTTTGGTTTTTTTCAAATTAAGTGTGGAAGAAATTGTAGTGTAGTTATCAATAGATGTAGGAAGGTCTGCTATAGTATTTTCTTTTCTTTCCGAGCGGCGTTGTGTGAAATGGCGTGATGAGCGTAAGCGAAGAGGAAATATTTTTCTCGACCATTGTTGTAATGGCGGTGTCAAGGAGCGAGTATTATTTTATACAGCAAATATAAGAAGTATATAGACTTGGTTCTGCCTACTTTTGTTGTTGCAAGATCTTTCCTAAGCGTGCAAACATTACAATATGGATTAGGAACTACAGTATTTAACTACTGCATTTACAGTAACAAAAATGTGTGCATTTTGCAAAGTTTTTACAAAAAGTTTTTTCACGCAATGGAAAGTAAAATAATATGCGTGTCTTTCTTTCCATGCCAAAATTATTCATACGTATAGGATGTAAAAATAATAAGAAAACCATAAGCTATGTATATATAATCTCAGAGCGTGATATCCATTTACAAACAAACTTCGGTGGATATATATTAGGAATATGTATTTTAAAAGTGATAAGACTTCTTGTTAGCAGAGCGTGGTTGGATGGGTTGAGCCAGTAATTAAGTAGAAACTTATAAATGAACGTAATTTATTGAAAAGTAAATTTTATAATCCGCGAGCGTGCTGTCCTCTCATTTCGGAATTCAAGCAGAGACTGCGAGAGAAATCACTTAAACGGATATCGGTTAATTACGATGAGAGTCGAAGTTTTCCGAGCCGCGCTTGAGTCGAGTACAGTACAGTCACGCATAAAAGTATTGGTCTGTACACTCGAGTACAGAAACGCGCTGAACTCAAATACTTGTATTCTCAATACTGCCGCCGTTCAAGCGTTTCTCGTGAATCGTTATAATGTTTAACTTATTACATATGCTTTTGAAACGATCTCGCGGCAACGCCTTTGTGAATATGTCCGCGCGTTGATTTTCGGACGGAACGTACTCGACTATAATCTCCTTCTCATTTACTTTTTCGCGAACGAAGTGAAAATGGATGTCGATATGTTTCGTTCTTTTATGAAATACCGGGTTCCTGACTAACTGAATTGCACTTTGGTTATCGACGTATAGAGTTGTTTCTTTGTCGCAAGGATATCCGATGTCGGATAACAACTTCCTAATCCAAATCGCTTCTCGTGTTGCTGTTGATGCTGCCACGTATTCGGCTTCCGTGGTACTTAACGTTACCAGTCGTTGCCGCTGCGACGACCACGTGACAGCTCCGTTTGCGAGACAGAAAACGTATCCTGTCGTGGATCTTCGCGTCTCGATATCTCCGGCGTAATCGGCGTCTGAGAAACCTATCAATTCTACATTGCTGCCGCCGCTTGAGTATTCGATACCGTAGTCGATTGTGCTTTTTAGATACGCGAATATTCGCTTTACTGCTCGCCAGTGCGCAGCATTATGATTGCTCAAATACTTGCTCACGGAGTTTACCGCGAACGCGATGTCCGGTCTCGATACAGCAGCTAAAAAGACTAGCGACCCGACTGCTTCGCGATACGGCACACTGCTGGATTTTTCGTCGTTCTCCTCGCTAGGAGATAGTGCTGCGTGCGGATCTGCTGGCACATTTGCTGGTTTCGCTTCCGCCATTCCGAACTTTTCAATTATTTTCCGCGTGTATTCGCTCTGATGAATAATTAGCCGTTTATTTCTTTTATCGCGTTCGATTTGCAACCCGACGAAAACATTTGAATCCTCGACCGTTATTTTAAACGTTTCGCTCAGTCGTTGAATTATTTTCTTAAGCGTCTCTACGTTTTTTGAGGCTACTAGCCCATCATCGACGAACAGCGCCAGATACACTTCGTCGTTTTTGTATTTCCCGGTAAACACGCACTTATCCGCATCGCACTCTTTTAGATTGAACTCACTCAGAAAACTTGTGAACCTCAGGTTCCAACACCTTGGAGCCTGCTTTAGACCGTAGAGGGACCTTTGGAGCTTGCACACGACATTTCTTGGATCTTCTTCTATCTTCAATCCTTCCGGAATTTGCATGAAGATTGTCTCTTCCAATTTTCCGTACAAGAATGCGGTTTGGACGTCAAACTGCATTACTTCAAGATTTTTCGAGGTGATTATTGCTAGCAGTATTCTCAACGAATCGTACCTTACAACTGGAGAGAATGTTTCGTTGAAGTCGATCCCCCTTCTTTGCATGAAGCCTCTCGCACACAACCGTGCCTTGAATCGATGCAGCTTCCCGTCGGCATCTTTTTTCACCCGAAAAACCCATTTCGAGTCGATTAGCTTCATTTCCGGCGTCCTTTTTTCGAGTTTCCAAGTGCTACTTTCTTCGTGAGCTTGAAGTTCGTCTTGAATAGCACTCGCCCACTGCGCGGCTTCGGTGCTATTCTTCGCTTCTTCATATGTTTGTGGTACGATGTACTCGGCCACATATGCATCATGCCGGTACCTACTCGGTACTTGAATTGTCGAGCGATTTCTTAGAGCTCTTTGATTTTCCAGGTCCGACGTATCCTCTTGTTCGCAGGCCTCTTGTTCGTTTTCCACTTCTGCTTGTTCTTGGCCGATGCCCCCGTTCTCTTCTTCGTTCTCGGCTTTTGGTAGTGGAAGTATTATTTCATTTTCTTCCTCCATTGGATTCGTTTCCGCCAGAGGTTTGCCGACTTTCTCATTAAATATGACATTGCGAGCTACACTGACCCTTTTCGTTTTCGGATTGTATACTCGGTAATTCGTCGATTCTTCCGTGTAACCAACGAAGATCTGTTTACTCGCTCGAGCATCGAATTTCTGCGTAAACTGTTTGGGAGTGTGCACGTACGCGTCTGAGCCGAAGATTCGAAGATGCTTCAGATTTGGGACTTTCCCAGTCCACGCTTCGTACGGTGTTACTGTACCAGTCGTCCACACGGTTCGATTAAGAACGTATACTGCACAATTTACCGCTTCTGCCCATAGAGTCAGTGGTAGACTCTTCGCGATTAACATCGTTCGCGCACTTTCGACTATCGTCCGATTGTCGCGTTCGGCTCTCCCGTTTTGCTCCGGATTGTACGGTGCCGTTTTCTCCTGATGGATTCCACATTTCTCGAGATATTCGTTCATTTCTTTGTTAAGGAATTCCCGACCATTATCCGAACGAAGCGTTTTTATTTTTCGACCGAATTTGTTCTCTATCATTTTTTCAAAAATTTTGAATTTCAGGTGAACCTCGGATTTCTTCTTCATAAAGTATACGTGTCGGTATCCGGTCGCTTCGTCCTTGAAGGTTAGAAAGTATCTTGATCCACCCACAGAGTTCGTTGACATCGGCCCGCAGACATCAGAGTGAATTTTTTCTCCGGGTTTAATTTTCGTGTTTCGCTCCACTTTCTTATTGAATGGCAGTCTGTGCAATTTCCCCATTTGACACGGTTCACAGAAAACGTCATTTTTGTCCGTAAACGATACTCCACTTACAAGTCCTTTTTTCGCTAATTCGCGAATCGCGCGCTTTCCGACGTGTCCTAGTCGTTCATGCCACACGGTTAAGTTTGTTGTAGCTATGTTCGCTTCTTCGACGCTCCCTTGTTTCGTGACCTTGAAGATCATGCGATACACGTCGTTGCCTTGCTTTGCACCTATCGCGAGCACCTTGCCATCACGCACAACTTCGGCGTAATTATTTTTGAATTGCACGCCGAATCCTTTCTTTGTGCACATTCCGACCGAGAATAAATTTTTGCGCAATTTCGGCACGTGTAACACTTTTTCAATTCGTGCGTCTTGCCAAACACCGTCGATGAGCCTTTTGATTCGCACCGTGCCTTCGCCGGCGACATTGCAGATTTGATTATCACCGAGTGATATCGTTGCGCCAGTACCATCTGTTTTGTAGTCAGTCAACCAGTCGCGTCGGTAAGTTAGGTGCCTCGATGCACCGCTGTCGATCAGCCAGACATCGCTTGGATCGGCCGTCATTATGTGACTTTGTGTCCAGAGCTTACTTGCGTTTCCCGCGCTTTTCAAGATCGATTTGTCCGAACTTTTACCTGATTCGACTACAAATGCGCAGTCACGAGGTTTGTTGCCGTCATCTCGTAGCTTCCGCTTGTTTCGACATTGTCTCGCGATATGTCCCATCTCTTGACATTTGTAGCACTGCACTTCCTTCGTTTCCTTTTTATTTTCGGGTTTTTTGTTCTTAGCACCTTTTGTTTCTTTGGTGCTTCGATTTTTGGCTGTCGCGGTCAGTGCTTCCGACTTCTCTTCGTCACCGTTGAGCCTGGTATCCTCTCTGATCAGCCTTTCTTGTAGATTATCGAGAGTCTGTCGTTCTGGGTCCACACTGTCCCAGGCGACCTGCAATGTACTGAACTTTGTAGTCAAGCTTGAGAGAATTTTCGCTATAATTGTGGCGTCCGATACGTTCTCTCCGATGTCCTTAAGTTGACACGCCATGTTTGTCACCCTGGCTACGTGCTGAGTCGCCGTGTCCGATTCGCTCATCCGATAAGCATGAAATTTCTGCAGCAGACCCAGCTTGTTTGTCACTGTCTTTTGTTCATGAATCAAACATAGTTTGTCCCACATTTCTTTTGCGGAAGTACACGAGAGCACACACACTTGTTGAGTCTCGTCGAGATTCGACAGGATTATAAATCTCGCCGTTGCATCGTCTTTCACGTTTCTCTTCACCTCGGCCGCTTGTCCTTCTCCCTCGGCAGGCTCTGCTCTTGTGCCATCAACGACATCAAGAACGTCGTTCATTACGAATAACGCATTTACTTGAGCTTTCCAGCCCTGGAAATTCGTACCGTCGAATGGCTTTATGCTTTTTACGGAGATGCCGACTGACATCGCGGATTTGAGTTTTTCAACTTGCACGCTTCCGACACGTTAACTTTCAGCACTTGAACAATGGCCAACTTCCGTTTTGCGCCACGTGATACTCGCCGAAGATTCGCTCAACACTCACGCAGTTTAGTTGACCGTTAACTGGGCCCATAACCTGATAAGACTTCTTGTTAGCAGAGCGTGGTTGGATGGGTTGAGCCAGTAATTAAGTAGAAACTTATAAATGAACGTAATTTATTGAAAAGTAAATTTTATAATCCGCGAGCGTGCTGTCCTCTCATTTCGGAATTCAAGCAGAGACTGCGAGAGAGATCACTTAAACGGATATCGGTTAATTACGATGAGAGTCGAAGTTTTCCGAGCCGCGCTTGAGTCGAGTACAGTACAGTCACGCATAAAAGTATTGGTCTGTACACTCGAGTACAGAAACGCGCTGAACTCAAATACTTGTATTCTCAATAAAAAGATTAGTTTAGACGACGTTATTTTGCCTCATTCACTTTCAGTTCAGTCCTCGAATGCAACCTCACACGATATAGCATTCACACAGTTTCGACACAGAATGTGTTCTACTCGAAAATTTATCCAATAAATATTACATGTGGTTTCTCAGTAAAAATACGTAAGTTCTACAATTAATATTTTTTATTAATACGAATTACATCATCCTCTATTTAATACCACGTCTCATAATGTAACAAAAATGTCACCATTTGTTTGTGTTGAGTCAGCTTAGTGTGCTTGTGTGAGTAATGTAAGAGCGCTATCGATGTTCAACGAAAAGGCCCGAGTGTCTCCGTGGCATGTCTCGACTGTTTTTGTTATTCGGGTCGACCGTCGCGTTGCCATGTCACTCTAACTAAACAAACAAGTTAGACTCTCGCATCGTTGCCATGCGAGTTAGTCTCGTCTCGTCTGTCCATCAATAAAGAACTATTTTTCTTCTCTCAAAAGCAAATTGAATTTAATAACCGATTCAAGCCTCAACAGGTTATGGGCCCAGATACGATTCCAGTGCGTTCAATTTGCTAAGTATAAATAAATAAAAATGCCAGACGAATTTTCTGTGGGGCACGTGCCAAAATTCGATGGAACAAATTTCCTCGGATGGAAATTCCAGATGGAAGCAGCTTTGAGAGCTTGTGGTATTTACGAAATCGTAGACGGTACAAACGTAAGACCTGCAGCAGCTGAAAAGGAGCGTGTGAAGGCGTGGGTGAAAGACAACGCAAAGGGATGTTTATCATTTCGAGAGCAATGGAGTACAAACAACTAGAAAGTTTACTAGTATGTACCACCGGCAAGGAAATGTGGGATACACTCGCAAGAATTCACCAGCAAAATTCAGCAGCGAACAAGCTCGTATTAATGAAACGGTTCCATGAATATCGAATGGGAGCGACGGATTCGGCTGTTCAGCATGTAGCAAAAGTACAGAATTTGGCGATACAGTTACGTGATCTCGGAGAAAAAGTGTCCGACTTGACAATCATGGCGAAAATACTATCGAGTTTAACCTCAAAATTTAGTGTCCTGCAGACAGCGTGGGACAGTGTCGATCCTGATCGACAAACTGTAGAATATCTGCAAGAACGACTTATCACCGAGGAAAGTCGTTTGGTAGCTGAAAAAGAAGAAAGTACGGCATTTTCAGCGATGCGGATCAGCGAGAGGGCTGGCAGTTCAAAACACAAAGGAGACTCGAAAGGAAGAAATGAGGTAAACAAAAGATGTGAGAAGAAAAAAAGGGACGTCGAGTGCTATCGTTGTCAAGAGAAGGGGCATTACGCACGTGATTGCCCGACGCGAAAACAAGGAAAAACTGCCAGGGACGAAAGTGAGACGCGAGGAAGCGTGTTTATCGTTGAAAGTTCGGGAAGTGTAAACAACAGTTCAAGAAACAGTCGGTTTGGTAAAATGCCTGAGAATGTCAAAAATCAATGGCTACAACTGGATAAGAAAGATATCTGGTATGTCGACAGTGGTGCTTCACGGCACATCACGTTTCGACGTGAATGGTTTACCGAGTTCCGTCCGCTCAGAGGCACAACGGTATCGGTCGGAGACGACGGCGTGTGCGAAGTGTCAGGCGAAGGAACTGTAATTATCGATAAGCTCGTCAACGGCGTGTGGCGCGAGGCGCGCATAGAAAATGTGCTCTATGTACCGAAAGTGCGCAACAACTTGTTTTCCGTCGGTGTATGTACTTCGAGAGGCTTCGAAGTGAGTTTTGCTAGTGAATATGTAGTGTTGACAGACAATAACAAAATCGTGGCGACTGGAGTCAAGCAGTCGAACGAAATCTTCCGAATGTTTTTCCGCGTGAAAAATGCACGAAGTGCAGGCGAAGTCAACGTGACCACGACGAATTTAAAGCTCTGGCACGAACGTTTAGGACATTTGAACAAACGTGCAATATGTGATCTGGTGAACAAACAGCTCATAAAAGGGGTGAGTGTTACCAACGAAAAAGATTTCTTTTGTGATGCTTGTCAGTTTGGAAAGGCACACAGATTACCGTTCAAGGCAGCTGAAAAAGAAGGGTGCACAAAGCCGGGTGAATTTATACACAGTGACGTATGTGGGCCAATGTCCGAGACCTCTCCGGGAGGTGCGCGATATTTTGTGACTTTCATCGATGATGCTTCCGGGTTCCGATACGTATATTTCTTGAAACACAAATCGGATGTATTCGAACGGTTGAAAGAATTCGACAGGTTGATCGCGAACAAATTCGGGAGATCAATGAAAAGATTGCGTACCGATAACGGCCGGGAGTACGTTAATGAGAAGATTAAGCAGTACTTATCGTCGCGCGGTATACAATTCGAGCCATGTGCACCGTACACGCCAGAACAGAACGGCAAGTCTGAGCGAGACAACCGAACAATTGTTGAGTGTGCGCGTACTATGCTGAAAGCGAAGAATTTACCGACGTTGCTGTGGGCGGAAGCGGTAAATACGGCCGTCTATATCCAAAACAGAGTGTTGTCGTCGGAAAGAAGAAGGACAAAGACGCCGTACGAAATCTGGACTGGAGAAAAACCGGATCTAAGTCATGTGAGAGTGTTCGGATCGGAAGCTTTTGTGTATGTACCTAAACAATTCACGAAGAAATTCGACGCGAGGTCGAAGAAGGTGATGTTCGTAGGGTACGAAGGAAATTCATCCAACTACAGGTTGTACAACCCGGAGACCAGGACGGTGACTGTCTCAAGAAATGTGGTGTTCAACGAGAAACGAAACAAAAGTGAATCTTCGACGGTCAATAGCGAAAACGAAGACTTGATGTTTTCGACAGGCGACTCCATTCAATACGACGAAGAACAAGGACAGGAAAAGGAGCAGTCGAATCCTGAAGTCGTTTTTGAAGAACCCGAAAGAGAGGACAGCGTTGAGCCACAGCGAATGTCTGACGAACCTCGCCGACTGCGCAATCGTGGGTCATTAAGACGACCAGAGCGATACGACCAGGAGTACGAGATTAACTTAGCTCAGTACGATTCTCCTGCGAGTTACGAAGAAGCAATCAGCGGAGAAGACTCTTCAAGATGGATTGAGGCGATCCATGAGGAGCTCAAAGCTCATGAGAAGAATCACACGTGGACCGTCGTTCCGAGGGAAGCTGATAAGAAAACTATAGACTCAAAGTGGGTCTTTAAGAAGCTCAGGGACACGACTGGACAAGTATATCGATATAAAGCTCGATTATGTGCAAGAGGCTTTCTACAACGTCAGGGTATCGACTACAACGAGACATTCTCACCGGTAGTGAGATACGACTCACTACGACTGCTGTTAGCACTCGTCGCACAAGAAGATCTTGAACTCGGACAGTTTGACGTAAAAACGGCGTTTCTGTATGGTAGTCTCGACGAGGAGATACTCATGGAGATTCCAAAGGGGTTCAATGGAAAGTGTGTGAACAACAACACGAATGTAGTGTGTAGTCTAAACAAATCGTTGTATGGCTTAAAGCAAGCACCTCGGTGCTGGAACAAGAAGTTCAGTAGTTTCTTAAAACGTTTCGAGTTTACGGAAACCAATGCGGATAAATGTATTTATACTGGCTGCTACGAAAATGAAATTGTGTATTTCGCGCTGTTTGTAGATGACGGGCTCATCGCGTGCAAGTCCAAAGAAGTTGTTAAACAGATAACGGCATTATTGAGTAATGAGTTCGAAATCACGAAAAGCGATGCAAGTTGTTTTATAGGTCTACAAATAAGTCGCGATCGGGCGCGAAAATCACTGTTTATTCATCAGAGCGCCTACGTAAAACAAATAATCGACAAGTTCGGCATGAACAAAGCGAAGGCTGTGAGTATTCCTTCGGATCCTCACACAAACTTGAGTCCGGTAGAAGCAAGCGAAAATGTGACTAATGTGCCTTATCGGGAGGCTGTAGGATCACTCATGTTTCTAGTCATTGTGTCACGGCCGGATATCGCATTCGCGGTAAATAACGCGAGTAAATTCCTAAATAATCATGATCTAAATCACTGGCTCGCTGTAAAAAGGATTTTCGCCTATCTAATTCAAACGGTAGATTTAGGAATTGAATATCGAAGCGGCGGAAGCGAATACGACTTAGTTGGGTTCTCCGATGCGGATTACGCTGGAGATTTGGAAACAAGAAGGTCAACGACCGGTTATATATTCAATTTTGCGAATGGACCGGTCACGTGGTCGTCACGTCGACAAAAGATGGTAACGTTAAGTACCACGGAGTCTGAGTATATCGCCGCATCATCCGCTGCAAAAGAAGCCAAGTGGCTCCGAGGTCTGTTAGATGATATTGGACATCGCTGTAGTAGTGCCACATTGTTGTGTGTTGATAACCAGAGCTCTATAAAGCTAGCGAAAAACCCAGAGTTTCATCAGAGGACAAAACACATCGACATCCGATATCATCATATCCGAGAGATGATTGAAAAAGGCGAAATTCGAGTCGAATATATCGCGTCTGAAATACAAAAGGCGGATATATTAACGAAAGCTCTGCCGAAAGAGAGATTTAGACGTCTGCGAGATAGTATGGGGATGCGTGTGAATGTAAACAAGCACTCAAGCGGCGGAAGTGTTGAGTCAGCTTAGTGTGCTTGTGTGAGTAATGTAAGAGCGCTATCGATGTTCAACGAAAAGGCCCGAGTGTCTCCGTGGCATGTCTCGACTGTTTTTGTTATTCGGGTCGACCGTCGCGTTGCCATGTCACTCTAACTAAACAAACAAGTTAGACTCTCGCATCGTTGCCATGCGAGTTAGTCTCGTCTCGTCTGTCCATCAATAAAGAACTATTTTTCTTCTCTCAAAAGCAAATTGAATTTAATAACCGATTCAAGCCTCAACAGTTTGATTAACATATTAGTCATATTTAATTTAAATTATTTAATTTAATAAAAATAAAGGTTGTAAGAATTAATATGTCTTATACCGATATTGTAAATAGAGAAGTATGCAAAAAGCATTCAGTTACCGGGGATTCGAATCCCGTGTCTCTCCTGTGGCGAATCTCCTGTAGGAGATGCTGGGATTCTCTCGTAATAATGATCGGTAGCTCGAGGAAAGATTGGAGATCACCGATGTGTAAAAGTCGGATTCGTCAACTGAATGAGCAGATTGTTTCGAGTGATGTCATAATCGATAGATGCAGATTCAACGAAGTCATCGAGGGCGAATATGTCGGTTCTGTAGGCGGTATGATTGACTACAATATGATTGACAATGATAGATGGACAATATTCGGCTAAATATTGTTGTCGAATTGAAGAACAATGGTGTCTAGAGCTCTGACCTTCTCCCTGAACTGAGGTCTATGTAAAGTTCTTGTGCCGTCCAGATTCTGTGTAGTTTCTTCCAATTATTATCGAGTAGTTGTATCTGTCCTTGTTCATCCATCTTCATCAATACATAGATTTGCGTGCCATTGCTGCTTTGTGGCAAAAATCATAAATTGAGTCTGTGTGGCTGCCTTTGTTTCGTCCAATTTTTCCACGTCAGTTGGGGATTTCTTTATCTTTATCTTATTTTTTCTGAGGAGCAATCAGGACAAGCTGAAGGCTAATGTAGCGATATCAATCATATTTACATGACATTTACGTTCGACTGCCACGTAGTGGCAGTGATTAACAGATTTTTCTGCGTTTATACGAGGCCTGAGATTCTTTGACGGAAGATTTAAAAATTGTGTAAGCCGTTTGTTTCGACTGAGCGACCGTCTTGATGATCGGCGAATTTACATTAGTGGTAGCGACGACCGACTGGCGACTGCTTTGTTTGAGTGTTTTGTACCGTTGACATAGTCGGCTCTTGCATTTTATGAACGATGATCTTCTGAGTTGAACCTGCGGCTGTCGAGAAATGATAACGTTTTGTTAACGACATGACAGCATTGCCCTTTGGCTATACTTACAGCACCATTGTTATCGTTTGATGCGTATCACTCGGTGAAACGACGCTTTGAATTACTTGACACTTACAATGTTGGTATAAAAAGTGCCCAGTGAGAAATAACTAATTGAATTGGTATCAAATTGACATGGATTCGAAGTCAATTTAATATCGCTTCTCGGCAGTGATGGGAGGTGACAAGAATTCATTTGCTCTAGTAAACTTTGTGCTCATGCGTAAAATGATATGGCAGCTCGATCCAATGATGGAATATATGGAGCAATACGGAATACGGATGCTTCTGGGGCTCCTGTACATCTGAGTGATTAACCATCCCAAATTAGAAGGGACAATCTCAAATTTTAACACTTTGTTTCGCTTTACAAGCCGTTCTAAATTTTTTCCTAAATTAAGGTTATAGTAATGAATTATTTCTTGTTTAACCTCTTAGATACTGTACGTCATTATAGTGACTTTCTCGAATGCTATTTCTTTGAACGATATGTTGGTATTCATATGATAAATCGGCTGCAGACGTAATAAAAGACAAAATTTATTATTATTCATAAACACACTATGTATCTTTAATAATAACCTTCCTTTTCTCCCTACAACTTTCTTAATATCGTTATTAGGGGTCTCATAATATCATGAAATATGTACATCAGTTAAGATTGCTCAGCTTTACGCATGTGCACAAAGTTTCCTAGAGCAGACGAATTCTTGTCATCTCCCACTGTTTCTCGGCTCTCTAAGCTAAGATCAAAATGTAAATTAATTATTATCGCTTTCGAACGCGGTGATCAGGCACGAGCCCTCTAAAAGTGTCGTCATATGCGACGTCACGGTGCCATTTGAGAACCGCTGGACCGAGGACGCCAGGGCGAGGAAAATTGCCAAATACTCGCCACTGGCAGAGGAGCTCCAGCGACAAGGGTATCGTGTCGTCGTGACGGCCTTCGTCATCGGCGCCCTTGGCTCGTGGGATCCGAGGAACGAGGCGGTGCTGAGCTTGCTGCGGATTGGCTCCCAATATGCAGCGATGATGCGGCGCCTCGTTGTCTCGGACACCATTCGCTGGTCACGGGACATATATGTCGAGCATGTGTCCGGCATCCGCCAGTACCTGGCTCCTCCCCGTCCCTCTGGCGATCGTCTCGCGACACCGCCGCGTGCGGTTCGTCGACGCTGGGACGCCGAGGAAATAAATCAGCAAAACGCGGCGCGTCGCGTTCCGTGAGTGTGAGTGTCGCGTAACTTATTTTGTGTTTGTCTTGGCCCCCCATTTTTAAAACATAGACTGAGAGAGGGGCCCCATACCTATCTATTTATCTTGTTTTGTTTTGTTTTATTTTATGTTATTTTATTATTTTATTATTTTATTTATAGAACTTTTTACTCTTATTTTATTTATTTTTACCTTTAACTCTGTTTTTATTCCTTTTATTTCTTAACGTTAATTATTTTATTATTTTATATTTTGACTGTTGGGTGGGGGACCCTCTCTGCTAGTGCTATTTATTTATTTATTGTTATGCGTTATAATATTTTTTATACTGTTTTATTGTTATTCTATTTTATCTATTCTATTTTATTTTGTTATTTTATCTATTTTATTTATTCTTATTTATTCTATTTATTTGTTTTATTTAATTTTATTTCTTTTGTTTTATTTATTTATATTTATCTATTTTATCTTATTTTATTTATTGACCTATTTATTTATATTTATATTTTTCTCTGTTTGTGGGGCCATGAATGTCCGAGTGTGAATGTCGCGTTTTACAATATTGTATTTTAAACGAGTGTGAGTGTGATCGCGATTCTGAATTTTAATATATTTGATTGCTCACCGCCGCGCGTGCTCCTCCGGGTCTTTTATACTTTGACGAATTATCTGTGATATCCCGGAGGAGCCGAGTGATGCAACTGTGATAATATACCTCCCCGGCCTGCGAACCGGGGAGGTATAATTATTGTGACATGCCCAGGCTGGGGGGCTTGCCCCCCAGCCTTTAGTTGTAACGCCCATGCGGGGGGGGCCTTTGTCCCCCGCAATGAAAATATATAGTTTTGGCGCGCGGCCTAGCCGACTATTTTTGTATTACCCCAGAGGGGCAATGTCCCTCTGGGGCAGTTTGCTGAAAATAAAAGTGAGTTAATTATTATCGCTTTCGAACGCGGTGATCAGGCACGAGCCCTCTAAAAGTGTCGTCATATGCGACGTCACGGTGCCATTTGAGAACCGCTGGACCGCTTTCGAGGACGCCAGGGCGAGGAAAATTGCCAAATACTCGCCACTGGCAGAGGAGCTCCAGCGACAAGGGTATCGTGTCGTCGTGACGGCCTTCGTCATCGGCGCCCTTGGCTCGTGGGATCCGAGGAACGAGGCGGTGCTGAGCTTGCTGCGGATTGGCTCCCAATATGCAGCGATGATGCGGCGCCTCGTTGTCTCGGACACCATTCGCTGGTCACGGGACATATATGTCGAGCATGTGTCCGGCATCCGCCAGTACCTGGCACCTTCCCGTCCCTCTGGCGATCGTCTCGCGACACCGCCGCGTGCGGTTCGTCGACGCTGGGACGCCGAGGAAATAAATCAGCAAAACGCGGCGCGTCGCGTTCCGTGAGTGTGAGTGTCGCGTAACTTATTTTGTGTTTGTCTTGGCCCCCCATTTTTAAAAACATAGACTGAGAGAGGGGCCCCATACCTATCTTATTTTATTTGTTATTTTTTTTTCTATTCTATTTTGTTTTGTTTTATTTTATTTTATTATATTCTGACGGGGGCTCCTCTCTGCTAGTACTATTTATTTATTTATTTATTTATTTTTATAGGTACGATTGTATCTTTTATTGTTTTAGCGTTTGACTTATTTAAGGCATTTGACTTATCCCCGGCCTGCGAACCGGGGAGGTATGATTATTGTGATACGCCCAGGCTGGGGGGCTTGCCCCCCAGCCTTTAGTTGTAACGCCCATGCGGGGGGAGGGGCCTTTGTCCCCCGCAATGAAGTATTTATTTATTTAGGCGCGCGGCCTAGCCGCTTATTTCTTGTATTACCCCAGAGGGGCAATGTCCCTCTGGGGAAATGAGCTGAAATAAAAATTAATTATTATCGCTTTCGAACGCGGCGCTCAGACAGTCCGAGAGGTCCCTGCGCTGGTGATGGATAGCGGCCACGGAGGAGATGACGTTGGAATGTCAGGGGCCTAGGGGGGCAGCGATTAAGATTCCGCCTGGAGCGCGCGGCCAGGTAGTGAATCGGTTGCGCTCAGCTGTAGCAGAGCACTTCGCGAGCAGGTTGCTCGCGAAACCAGACCAGGGCAAGGTCTTCGAGGTGTCGTCGCAGAGTCGAGTAAGCAACCACTTTATCCGCGCCAGCAGCTTCACTCCCTTGGCCGATTGGCGCTTTATACATAAGGCACGTTTAGATGTGCTCCCTCTCAACGGCGCGCGGCGTTGGGAGGCAAACAACGATAAGCGCTGTCTGCGATGCAGTGAGGTATCGGAAACATTGCCCCATGTGCTCTGTCATTGCAGCGTCCATTCCGCCGCAATATAGCTGAGGCACGACGCTGTCCTGCATCGCCTTTGGAAGGTTACGCGTCTTCCAGGGGTAGTGCGGGTTAACCAGTGGAGGGCGTCAGCGGCGAAATGGAGGCGTTACGACCTGATCTCGTGATCAGGCACAAGCCCTCCAAAAGTGTCGTCATCTGCGACGTCACGGTGCCATTTGAGAACCGCTGGGTAGCTTTCGAGGACGCCAGGGCGAGGAAAATAGCCAAATACTCGCCACTGGCAGAGGAGCTCCAGCGACAAAGATATCGTCGTGACGGTCTTCGTCGTCGGCGCCCTTAACTCGTGGGATCCGAGGAACGAGGCGGTGTTGAGACTGCTGCGGATTGGCTCCCAATATGCAGCGATGATGCGGCGCCTCATTGTCTCGGATACCATTCGCTGGTCACGTGACATTTATGTCGAGCATGTGTCCGGCATCCGCCAGTACCTAGCTCCTCCCCGTCCCTCTGGCGATCGTCTCACGACACCGCCACATGCGGTTCGTCGACGCTGGGACGTCGGGGAAATATGTATGCAGAATGCGGCGCGTCGCGATTCGTTGAGTATGGATGTCGCGTAATTTATTCTATGATTGTCTTGGCTCCCCCTTTTTAAACGTAGATAGAGAGAGTGGCCCCATGTCCAACTTTATTTATTTTACTGTGTGTGATGTTTTTACCTTTTACCTTTTACCTATATTTATTTTACCTTACTTGACTTTATTTTTTTTATTGTATTTTATTTTTAATTTTTAACTTTTTAATTTTTTTTTATTTTTTTTTTGACTGTTGGATGGGGCCCTTCTCTCTACTAGTTTTATTTATTTATTTATTTTGTTATCCGGCATACTATTGTATGCGGTTTTATTTTTAGCTATGCTATTTTATTCTTATTGTTTCATTCTTACTTTTATCTTTTGACTTTTTGTATTTTTTTATTTCGTTGTTATTTTATCTATTTTACCTATGTTACTTATGTTATCTTATCTTATTTTATTTTATTTTATTTTATTTATTTTATTATACCTGATCTATTTGATTTGATTTTATTTATTTTATTTATCTATTCTATGTAATTTATTTTATTTTATCTATTTTATTTATTTTATTTATTTTATTTATTTTATGTGTGTTGTTCTATTTATTATCTATGTACTTTCCTGTCTGTGGGGCCCTGACTGTTCGAGTGTGAAAGCCGCGTTTAAACAATATTGTTTTTTAAACGAGTATGAATGGTCGCGATATACATCTTTAATTTTTAATATATAGATTGCTCACCGCCGCGCGTGCTCCTCCGAGACTTTTATACTTTGACAATCTATCTGTGATATACCGGAGGAGCCGTGATACAACTGTGATAATATATGTGATAATATATGGCCTGCGAACCGGGGAGGTATCATTATTTGTGATATACCCAGGCTGGGGGGCTTGCCCCCCAGCCTTTTAGTTGTAACGCCTATGCGGGGGGGGGGCCTTTGTTCCCCGCAATAAATATATTTATTTACCAATAAATATATTTATTTAACATTCATTTACTATATATGCGCGCGGCCTAGCCGTAAATTCTTGTATTACCCCAGAGGGGAAATGTCCCTTTGGGGAATTTCTTTGAAAATAAAAAAGTGAGTTAATCTGTTAAATTAATTATTATCGCTTTCTGCTCTGATGTAAAATCCTTTTTTAGAGAGTACTTCTTTTAATATCTCCTCATCAAATCCACCGAATCGTTGGGCAACAAAAACAATATCCTGAACGGAGTTGTTCGGGCTGTTTTTTTCGTCTTCTTGCTGCAAAGCAAATTTTGGTTCAAAGATCCTCAATTTACTTAGAAATTCGTCCTTGACAAAAAGTTTGCTACGAATTTCTTTCGCAGCAATGTCATAGAATGCCAAATAATTGTCGTAAATTGATTTGACAATTTCACCCTGACCTTCTTGATTCAATCGATCAAGAAGATCTTGACAAGCTTCTCCAACCATAACTTGATTAGGAGATAGACGATTACACGCGAGCAAATGATTAATTATATCCATCGAAACGAAATTTAATAATAGTGCTTTTACAACATTTTAAAGAACGGTTTTCAAAAGATTTTCCGCAATTGACTGAAGTAAATGAACTTTTATTTCTTCAGTTTAAAAAGACGTATTAAATTTGTAAAATGCATTCAGAATATACTCAAGAAACAAGAGCTACGCTTGTATTTCTGAATTTTGCAGGGATAGTGAAGCAGCCCCAGACTATGATTTCTCGCTCAATTGCTCTTCTTGCAAAAATTTTAACAGCATATCCTAATTTTCGTTCAGTTTAGCCACGCATGCATGACGTGAAAGTCATCGCGTTTCAGACAGTTTTCAAATTTTCCTACAAGTCTCATTAAAACTAAATGATTTTTAGAATTGGTTAAAAATACACGCGCTTGGGATTGCTAAACGATGCTATTTTTCGCAAAAGCTCCTCGCATGCTTCAAGAATTGCGCTGCAAGCTGCATTTGCTACTAATGCAGATGCGTGACAAGAACATGGCATCATTATCAAATTTTTGCAATGTTTTTGTAATTAAGTTTTAAATGATTCATATTTTCCTGTCATATCAAAGGCGTTATCACAGGAAAGAGTGAGAATGTTTGAAAACGGAATTTGTTTTTTTCACGTTTCGACTCTAAAAGTTGTAAATAATTTTTCGGCACTACGTAGGCTGTTGGAAAAGTTTCTGCAAACAATATGAAAAAAAACATATACAATTCGGTAAATGGCTTTATTATTTTTCGAAGTATTCGCCTTTCGATAAAAAATCGATACATTTTTGCATACGCTCGAACCAATTTTCGAAGCATTTTTTCCACTCTGGCTGTAACCTCAGATATCAGTGTACGAATGTTTCAACAGCTGCTTCAGGCGACTCAAATCGCTCACCATGCATCTTATTTTTAATGTTTGGGAACAAAAAAAGTCGTTAGGTGATAAATCAGGTGAATACAAACAATGAGTCATCAATTCGACGTTATTACTGGATAAAAAATCCACGGTTTGACGTGCTGTGTGACAGCTGGCGTTGTCATGATGAAGGATGATGCGACGATTTCGGTTTGTTCTACGCAATTCATTTATGACTTCTGGCAAACAAATTGTTGTATACCAATCAGTATTTACAGTCCTTCGATCCTCTAAAGCCACGATTGTCACATGTCCGGTATAATCGAAGAAACAAGCAATCATTTGCTTGGCAGCACTGCGTGAACGAATAACTTTTGTTGGTTCATTTTGAAGATTGTTGTTTACTTTCGGGCTCATACGAATAGATCCATGTTTCGTCCCCAGTAATGTGTGTAGACGATGTTGTAGACCAAATTTGACCGACTTCGGTTGAGTTTCTTGAGCATTTCTTTGCTCCATTTAACACGAGCCTGTTTTTGAGCTTCGGTCAAATTGTGCGAGATCCAACGACTGCAAAGTTTCCGTACGTTCAAGTAATCATGCAAAATCGTATGTATTGCTTTCATGTCAATGCCTAAGGATGCCTGAATCTCGCGGTATGTTATATGCCGGTCTCGCTCAATCATTTCACGCACAGCATCAACATTAGTGGCAACAACAAACGTGGATGGACGACCTCCACGGAATTCATCACTAAGAAAGGTACATCTACGCTGGAATTCGGCAAACCAATTATAAACAGTCCTATTGGATGGTGCTTCATCCCCAAAAGCCAAATAAAGTCGATCGATGCATTGTTTCAAAATTAGATTACATTTGTAATCGTAAAAAATCATTGCCCGAAAATTTTCTCGCGAAATTTCTATTTTCTTACAAAATAACTTCTTTTAAAATACTATGCAAACAAAACTAGTTGGCTTGGGTACAAACTGTCAATTGAATTATAGGTTAAAAACGTCTAATTTTACGGATATGATAGTAGCAGAACGTTGGCGCTACTGGAAGTACTAGATTGCAGAAATTTTTCTAGCAGCCTACGTACAATCACACGCAGCCAATGAATTAATTCTAATAATTCCATTCGAACATTCAAAGTCTGAGGATCGACGTACCGAACAAAAAACATCATCCATTTATCATTAGTTAAATCAGATGTTTTGTCAACAAAAATAAAAAATCTATTATATAATTTTTCGATCAATCGCTCCTTCTTCGCGAACACATAAAACATTCTTTATTGCTTTCGGTGCTTTATTCCGATTCATCGTCATAATTTTCAAGACTTCCGGATCTTCTTCGAGATCTTGAAAGAAATTTAAGATTGACCCAGCAAATGAGAATGGATTGAAATGAATTGAATTGGATTCAGATTTTCAGAAATATTGATTCACGAATGTTAAAACGAATGCTTTTCAATCATGAATGCATTTTTATTCATTTATAGAAATTGCATGGATATCTCTATGCCTTTCAATCTATAATACATAATAGCTTTTTCTGTGCATTGTGAATACTGTTTAATTCAAAATTTTGAATAAAAAATGCAGTTTTTCAATCCAAATTGCATCCAATTAAATCTAATTAAATCCAATTAAATCCAATTAAATAAAAAAAAAATATTCGCTATTTAAAATACGCATTCGGATAGAAAAAAGTGTCAATCCATTTTAATCCATTCTTGTTTGCTGGGAACTCTGTCGTTTCAAATGATATGTTTCTCTCGGCAATTAATGCTGCAAATTTTATTTCTGCGATTTTTTTTCGATCTTCAAAAGGCACAGGCAGTTCTTCATGCGTTTTCAAATCTATACTGAATCTCCTTTTCTCACATTCCGAAACATGTTTCTTGCTGTCAGAGTAATATGCCGCATAAGCTTGTCGAAACTTTCCACATTGAAGCTTTACATTGCAAAAGGAGCAAAAACAATTGAAAGGATTGTTCGGGATTGTTTGCAGCCATGGTTTGAATTGTTTATTTTCAAGCTATAAATGACAAAATTTCCTTTCGCGAGATTCTTTTTCAATGATATTTATTTCATCAGAGCAATTATTTGTTAATTCGATGAGCTTTTGATTCAGCATGTTTAAAAACTCGTGATGAGCAAGAAAACGTTTTATTATAAAGAATATTTATAAAAATATGAACTATCATCATTAAGAACTTCTTTAATCCAAGATTTACATTTCTCGTTTTCTAATCAATCATGAGAAAATTTACGTCTTTTTGCGTGCTTAGAATTCATACTGAAGAATATAAAAATACAGAAGAAAGAATTAAAGAAAGATATAAAACAAAGAAAAAACAGCAAGTAATGAAAAAAAATGAAGTGTAACTATAAATACCTTTACAAGGATGCACACTCTTGTCTGGAAAGAGGAAGAGAAAAAGTGTTTAACAACGTAACCATTAAACTGATTCTACATTCAAAATAAATCCTACTACAAAAGAAAAATTACTTACACGTCAAATTGTACACAAAAAATAATTTAACACAAAAAATAATTTAACAATATAATCTTCTAATCACTACAGGAATATAATCACAGAAATTTTAGGAATCTCGAATCGCATACGTGCTAGGCATGAAGCGAGTAGAAACAAATACAGATCATGAAAAAAGATAATTTCATGTTTATGGGGGAGTCACGAAGGTTGCACGACAATCGCACAGTGATAGCGGTCCCACTTTTCATCGCGCCCTGATGGAAAGTTTTCCCGGAATTTTTATATGAATTATGATACCAGCAAAAAATACTGAGAAAGTTTATATTCTTTTTGGAACATTTAATATTCAATTTCTGATATATTAAAAAATATGTAACACTTCTTTATAACTCTATAATTTCTAAATAAATATTTTTATATTTTAAAATTTTATCAAAAATTATAGAATGAACAATTTTAGAATACCTTGTATGGTGAGTCAAAGAAGCGTCACATCACACAAAATATTGAAATAAAGAAATATAAGCAAAATACCTCTTTATTGAAATTTGTGACATACTTATTATTCATATATGTATAAGTCAATATTCATAATCCGATCTCACATATTCAATCATCTTATAAATACCTACAAATAAAACGGTCATAAGGAGCGTCTGTGTGAGATAAACTTTACGTTATTTATAAGATCGGTCTATCGGATATCGTGATTATAATTTTATGAAAAATTCATTAGTAAAATCGCGGCCGAGGCTGATAAAATTAGCGAACAGTTTCCAACATTATAAATTTCGTTAAATTTTGTATATTTAATTATGTATAGCATCTCTTTCGTCAATTAACGGCTAAAAGTCAGTGCATATAATAATTAATGAGATATTGTTAAAATTTTCTTTGTGAATTATATATGCATTTGTAAACGCAATTAATCGGTGACTGAGCAAGTCAAATGTGTGACATTTCATGCGCCTATCGTATCTCTTTTACCTTTATTTTCATAATATATAATTTTCTGAAATTTATATTATTACATTAATTACCAATAAACGATTAAGACAAATATTACATTCTTATATACAGTAACATAAGTTAAGTAAGAGCGTGGTCGAGTTCATGTTATTAGCCTTAAGATAGGTTCGAATAGTTTCATACGATATATCTAAACCTTTCTGCTTAAATTTTGCTTGTCTTTGATGCAATGTTAAGCCAGGATTCTGCGAAAACAGATTCACTATTTTTTTATCGTCTTTTTTTGTCCACTTTGCATATCGAGCCACGTTCCGGTAAATCATTCCGGTAAATCGACATTTTTTGCCACATTATATCGCTGCACTCACTTCTGTAATGATTTCGACTTTTTCATATATTATATTTAGCAGCCGCTAATTGTGACATTTTTAGACCTTTCGGGTGAATGCAGAGAAACACGCTTCATAGCGTGATGAGGACTTTGGTACTCATGGCGCTTAATGTGATTCTCTTAAGAAGTTCAATGACAACTGAATCTTTCTTGATAGTGCATCAAGGACAAAGGTGCCCTCTATGGATTCATGATAGATTTAGGGCGATATCTTTTATTAGCTTTGAGTAAGGCCGACCACGCTCTTATTTGACGTACTGTAATTATTGCACTTAGTCGTTTATCTTTAAATCAACAATTATAGGAAAAATAATGATTCGATAATATGCGTCCAACTTAATCGAATTGGAAGACCAATATATTTACATATAAATAAAATTTTATTACTTTAAAAAAATACAAAAAGAAATAATGTTTTTATAATAATGTGTTTATCGAATATATTTGGTGTCGATCAGTATTTTGTTTTAAATGCTTCTTTTATAACTATCATCTCAATGTATGTAAGAATTCTGATAATAAACTAAATTACGAAAGTGAGATGATTAATATAATTATAAAGATTATGCCAATATAATTTTCTAACATACAATTAATATTTCGCGTTTTAAAATCATTTTTTAAACTCTCGCGTTTTAAAATCATTTTTGCTATTAATGAGAGAGTTATATGATTATTAAAATTTATTAAAATCTATCGTTATCTAAAATGTAAGTGTCCCTTTTTCCCTTATACAGGAACACGCCGAGCGACCGAAAAAGCACATTTTAGATTTTTCGGTTATTTATAACTAATAGAGAAAGCGAGACAGCGAGAGAGAGAGCGGCCGTCTTTTTCGTTTGTGTTTACAAGTTATTATAGTAGTTATTATAGTAGAGCAAGAAGGACGGGCTCTCTCTCGCTGTCTCGCTCGCTCTCGCGCAGCGGCGAAGTCGACCGACTCGGTGCCAGTAGGTATCTGCTTGGTGGGGATAAAAGTGGTGGGGCTGGTTTTCTGTGGTGCCGGGAGCCAAATGTGCATCACAGGCTGCTCCTTGCCCTGATGAAGTGGACTGCGAAGTTCATGAAACGTTGGCTTTCCAAGAATGGATCTGGACACGGAGGAAACTCGCGAAACACATAATTTTTATATAGAAAGTACCTGTGGAAGTCTAAAAAATATTAGAATAGAAATAGTTTTCATTTTAGAGTCTTCGTAAAAAATGTATCTAAATACATTACATTGCAATATTGTTGAAATGTTTTGTTGCAATAAAAAAAAGCGGACATCTTAACATTGTTGGAATTTTGCAACAATAATTCAGTAACGTTTTGCAACCACCATACAATATTGCAATGTTTCAATGGAATCATTCTGCAAAATATTTCTGCAACCTTTCTGAGCTGTATGGACTGAGAGTAAAAATATAATAAAGAAATATTAATTATAAATGAATATAGTAAAAAAATGTTTTATATGCCTTTATATACTTTTACTGTTCTCTATTTTTTTATATATATGTGCCCAGACAGGTACACAACGTCCATTGAACGTTTAAATCTGGTTTTCAATTAATCCGAACGTCCATGGACTTGATACGAATGTTTTTAAAAACGTACACTATTCAACGTACAAAGTATGTTTACATTTGGACAATTAAAAAATGTTCATCTCATGCAAACAATTTTCTAAATCTGCTCGCGACGTGTTACTTCCGTTGATTTGACAAGTGAACATTTTTTTTAAGATCGAACGAGGAGTTTCACTTTTGTTAGTATGTATAGATATCTTTAGAACGTCCCATGGACGTCACTAAGACATCTGTGCTGTGTTGAAAATTTTCAACGACAAAAAAATCTATACTTATAATACATACTATTTAGGTACATCATGGTATATAATCCGTACCTCATCAATATGGCGTACTATTATCGACAGGAGAGAGAGACTGTGGAGATTTTTAGTCGAAGACGATATACATAATAACTGGTACTGTGAAAGGATTATTATTATTATTATTATTATTATTAGGCGTTAGGAACTCGAAAGCTCATTGCCGCAAATACCAAATCCCGCCACTGTTCCCGTCCCTGAGCCAGATCCCTCCATTTGTGACCCTCGTACCCCATTTCGTTAAGGTCCATTCTAATATTTTCTTCCCATCTACGTCTTGTGTTCTACATCTACGTTCTGTGAAAGGATAGCGTATGATTTTCTAACCTGAAAATAGTCGTTATAACATTAAGATTAAATATTAGACAGTAACTGGATGTTCATTTAAATTGCACAAATTTCTGTCAGGACCATATTGTGAACAGACATATCGTAACTATACATCCATGATTATATACCCAGCAAACGAAAATGGATTGAAATGAATTAAAATAGATTCAGATTTTCAGAAATATTGATTCACGAATGTTAAAATGAATGCTTTTCAATCTTGAATGCATTTTTATTCATTTATAGGAATTGCATGGAGCATATCTCTATGCCTTTCAATCTGAAAATAATATTAGCTTTGTAAGGTATTAATTCCCTATGGGAAATACTTATGTCGCAATTGAAGCGTCGTCATGCGATTAGTTGACGATGAGTTGCCATGGTATAATTGATTTGATTTGAACATGAGACTGTCTGGCGGGCATCTTTGACAAAACGATTGATAAAGATGTAACTGAATAATAAAGACTTTATTAAATCTATTAATCCTACGAGTTGACTCATAATTAATCATAATTAAAAGTCTACTAGTCAACTGACATTGTCTATAAAGATCCTGATATTGAATCTACAATTTGAAACATTAAAGCTTTAATTCTTCGCCTACGGAAACTTGCACTCCTTCGGAGTATCGCTCCTTTTCAGCTCAGACGTGAGATAACGAAGAGGATTAATCATATCAAGTCTTAAAAAAAAAGCTATATCAAAAGTGTCATCTAAAAAAGCCGTTTTCAAAAATTTCTGGAGCTTGCTCTTTTCTATGTGCCTTTCTGCTCCGAGGTTTGCTGCATTTGCTTCTGTTTTCTCACCTTTATTTGACATTACGCCTTTAATTGTTATTGATCGATGTCGCTTGAATAAACTCTCTGTTGAGGATCTTATTAAGGAAGCTCGCAGCTATGGTCTCATGCCGCAGGCACGCTCTCGAGAGCGCTTAATCGACCAAATAATGTTCCATCTAGAGCGCTATGGCCCTTGTAATGATTTTGTTCATACAACGGCGGCTTCTCAATCGACTCCCGGCAGTTCAGAGACGTCACGTATTAATCATCCACCGGATGATACGAATGATTCGAGGACTTATCTTTCTGCTCCTGATCCTCCGATGTCTCAAATAAAAGTTTGGCCTTTTCGCAGACATGATAAGGCAGCAGAATGAATTGATTTGTCAGGTCACGCAATTGATCTCGTCAGTTCAACTAAAACAACTCAATTCCTCAAGTTACAAGTTCGTCAAGCGATTCTTCTAGTAATTCTGCCCGTGAAGCCCGGTTCTTTCTTCAGTTCCTGCAGCTCAGGCAGTCAATCTTTTAACCTCTCAGCTACCAACCTATTCTGGATAAGAAGAAAAGGATATTGATTTGTGGATTGACAAGATAGAACGTGTTTCACGGATTCATGGAGTTTCTGACGAGGTAATACTCTTAGCGGCTTGCAATAAATTAAATAAAATCGCTAAATTGGTTAGATCTAAATTCTGGAACTGTTAATGATTCATGGTCGAATTGTAAACAAGCCATTTCACAAAGGTTCCGAAGAGAAGTTCCATATCAAATAATTTTTCAAAGAGTAGATAATCGTAAATGGAATTTTACAAAAAAGTCGGAATATGCCATACATAAATTAAAGCTTATGCAGAACCTTCGACTCTCAGATAAGGAAAGTATTAATTTTTTTATTTCTAGCATTGGAAATGCTTCAATCAGAGGAATGGCATCTTTATTTAAGTCGAGAATTTGAAATTCCTTGACAGGATGCACATTCTTAGCATATAGAGATCTTTCCAAGTCTCTTCTATTTCTAAACAAATCTAACGTGGACAAAGCTAAACCTAAGAACGAAGCTGTACAATCTGGAAAGAGCAATCCACAAAACCCCCTAAGAACGTTTTCTGTGTTTATTGTCGCACAAAAGGACATACATGAGATGATTGTTTCCATCTAAAGAAAGAGGAGCAGTACAAATCTTCTCAGCCTGTTTCTGTCGCTGCAGTTCAAGAGGTGACTTCACAGTCCCCGCAGTTGCCCCAATCTTCTTTGGTGGCGTGTGATACAGAATCAACTTTAAGCATTAGCGACTTAATTAAGGTTACTGCTTTAAATAATGTAAGTTGCTCTTTAGACGCCTTAATTGACACTGGCAGTGCTGTGTCTTTTGTCCGTTCTTCTGTTTTTCAAGATTTGTTGATACTTCAACAATCAATATATTATATGAGAATCCCATCTAGATTTTTTAAGGCTATTAATAAAAGCATGATTAAAATTCGTGGAGAGTTTTCAACTAAATTACAACTAGCTGTTTTCCAAACAAAACTTTTAAAGTTACTTTTAATCTTGGAGGACGATGATCTTTTTGTTGACATGATTCTGGATTGTGATTTCCTTCAAGCGCACAAAGTTGTAATTGTTTGTGAAGTTTTTGGCGGTAAAAAAACATCTAAGCTCCAACTTTTTTTTGAAATAGCTTCTCTCAAAGTTAATAATCTAACATTTCTTCTGATATAGATGTAACAAATTTTGTAACAGATTTCGGGCCTGTGACAGATGCAAAGTTAGTGTCTTTAATTCGTAAAGTTGAAAATATGAATGTTACTTCGATTAATGACGGATACGCTGTCACGATGTCTCTTAAAGACAATACTACTTATGTGTATTCTTCTAGACGCATTGCTTGGGCTTAGATTCGTCAAATCACAAATAATCTTTTATAAAAAGGGATTATAAAACCAAGTATCTCACCCTATTGTGCGAGAGTCGTACCGGTAATTAAGAAAAATGGTTCCATGCTTCTGTATGTTGATTTATGTCTTTTATTTATATTTATATTTTATGAGCGTGTGGTAAAACAAAAATATCCTTTCCCTTTAATGGAAGATTGTTTTTCCCGTCTTGACAACAAAAAGGTTTTTTCCTTACTTGATTTAAAAGATGGTTTTTACCAAATCGATATTCATCCTGATCACATAAAATATTTCGCGTTTGTGACCCCGGATGGTCAATTCGAATACATACGAAATTTCCTTTTGGTTATTGCGAGGCTCCAGCCGAATTCCAAAAGAGGATGGTTCAAAATTTTTCCTTTTTTAGGCGAAGACAAAGTATTATATAGATGACATTTTGGTACCATCTGTCGAGGAAAACCTTTCTGTCTTAAAGGAGATATTTTTGTTATTGAAACGATACAAATTTATTTTTAATTATAAAAAATATCTTTTTCTTAAATCAAAATTAGATTATTTAGGTTATACTCTCTCAGCTTCAGGCATTACTTTAAGTGATCGACATACTGAGGCTGTGAAAGATTTTCCTCAACCTGATAATGTTACACAAGTCTAGAGATTTCTTGATCTTACGAATTTCTTTCGTAAGTTCATTAAGGATTATGTAGTCAAAGCCCGACTTTTGCGTAACTTAATTGTTATGCAAAACGGTTTCCTTTGATTTTAATGAAGAATGTTCAAATGCTTTCTAATTCTAAAAAAGGTATTAACATCCTATCGAGTTCTCCAATTTTACAATCTGTTTCCCGAGATTGAACTTCACTGATACGAGTGTAATTGCTTTGGCTGCCATTCTTTTTCAAACACAGGATTCTGGAAAGTGGGCTCTCATCGCTTATTACAGTTAAGTTTACTAATTCTGCTGAAGCAAAATATTACAGCTTTGAGCTTGAAAGGTTGGCTGTGGTTAAGGCTTGGAGCGCTTCCATATTTACTTCTATGGCGTAGAGTTCATAGTTGTAGTAACAGACTATCACGCTCTTGTCTATGCGATTAATAAACCGCATTTAAAGGTTAGCTAGATGGACTCTCACGTTACAAAATTACAGATTTAAGATTTCTCATCGCGCTGGTTATAGAATGGCGCATATGTTGATGCGCTTAGTAGAATTTCAGCTTTTGTCGAAACTTTGCTTCTTGAGAGAGAACTGGAGCTGAAGCAATTACAAGATCCTAAAATAAAAGAGATCGCTGAACAATTAGAATTTTCTGATTATCCTAAATTTGAATTAATTCAGAGTTTAGTTTATCAAATTAATTCAGAGTTTAGTTTATCGAAAGGGATCTCCCTCGATTTGCTGTCTTTGAATCCATAATGATTTAGGATTGGAAAAGATTATCCATTGACTCAGCGAGCATTGGTTTCCTTTACTCCGTAAATTGTTCATGATTACATTAGTAACTGTGTTACCTGTTTAACTTTTAATACAGATTATAAATCAAGCGAGGGTGAAATGCAGTTTACGGACATGCCTTTTGAGCCCTTCCAGAGATTTTGCATATGGATCATTTTGGACCTTTACAAATCGAGTAAGGGATCGAAGGATATCTTGGTTGTTATCGATGCTTTTATATGTTTCCTTTGATTTTTTTCCAACAAAGTCAATAGCTACTAAAGAAATTTTAAAACATCTTTCTTCTTTACTTAAAATTCTTAGAAATCTTGAAAGGGTTGTGTCCGATAAAGGATCTACATTTACTTCTTGTGAATTTTAAGATCTTCTTTTTTTAGATTTTCAGCGAGAGAAGAGTCAATCATAAATTGATCGTTGTAGCTGTTCCATGGGCCAATGGTTTGGCTGAAAGAGCTAACCGCTTCTTGAAAGCCTGTTTAAAGAAACTGATAGATGGACATCATGATTGGGAATCTTGTCTTGATACCGTCCAATACGTATTGAACAATACACTGCATTCAGTGTTGAAGTCCTCTCCATCGAAACTACTTCTTGGTTATGATCAACGTAACAATGCTGATTTCGATCTGGTTAAATGTTTGAATAAGGTAGCCGAAATCGAGAAGGATTCAAATTTGGAAAGAGAGAAAAGCAAGGAATTAGCACTGAACATAGTTCCTGATAAAATCAAGGCTTTTAATAAATCAATTTATGATAAACGTCATCGTAAATCTTCAGTTTATAAATCTGATGATCAAAGATTCAGCTGTTAAATCTAGAAAATAGAAAGTTAAACACTACAACACACTACTATTATACATTACAAAGTAACAAAAGTTTTAGATAAGAATCACTACGTGATTCAAGATATTCCCGGATACAGTTTAATCTTCAGATCATACAACTCGATTCTTTCCCCTGATAGAATAAAACTATGGATTAAAGCCTTACCTGAAACATTACCTGCGAATTGCAAATAATTGATTTCTATATTTACATTTGAGTGGTTATGTGAAAATACTTGATGAATAACGAATTTGTTCTATGTTTGCACTTTGCTTTGTCGAATGTTTTCGAATGAATGTTCGAGTCTTACATTATGTCGGAGCTGTAAGGTCACAGTATAGTACAGTAGCACAACTCTCTGTCGGCACCTTTGATGTTAGTGTTGACCAAAATGGAATGCGCATGCGTGAAATAAGTAAGTTACCTAGCGTTGCCATGGTTACTACCTAAATTCTTTCTCTTTTCACCCTTTTTTCACTCTGTCAAAATTCCTCATAAAACTCACTAGATTTATTCGCATCGCAATTCAACGAATTCGTTGAAGTGAGTAAGTGCTATTGTAGGAACATATTGAAGCATATTAGAGCATGCGCGAGCACTGATGAAATACTATTAAAGATTGTCAACCCGGGGCAAATTTTCGGCGGTATATAAAAAGGGTTTCAAGAGCCCGGAAGTAATTGAAGAACGCTAACATTATCGACAATTGATATCAATTTTCTATTATTAACATAAATATTTGGTTCATATATTATTAAATTCATGATTTTTTATTACAATACATAAATGTTTCATAAATACATAAATATGCATACTTGTGTTACGTCGCGCATGCGGAGCTGAGGGGGTAACAAGGAACCGAATTGTTAGACCGATTTGGTCGTGTCCAGGTTTCGGACCGCAAGGGAGCCGTGGGGAAGAACCGACGCAAATCGGAAGGCGCTTCGCTTCGTCTTGAGATTCCTAACGAGCCAGGGGTCGAACGGAGGTCGAAGTGGAAATCTCTGCTCGTGCTCCGCTAAACGGACATACGAGTCGGACGTACGTTTAAAAGGCCCAAACTGGATTAGTGCGCCGAGAGGGGCGCACTTTAACGCCAGCTGCGCCAGTACGACCGTATGCCCTGACTTTCGGTCATGGAATTTAATCCAAGTGACCGGGGAAAGGGCGAAGTGCAATCGCGGGAGAACTTAAGAATACGAGGAGAGGTTTTATTTGAATAAAGACTACGGAGAAGTTAATTTAATAATGATATAATAAAAAAAAAGCAAACTTGAGTGATACATTTTTTGAATAAAAAATAAATACAATTTTGTCGAGTAAATTAAAAAATAATACAATTTTTGGTTCTCTATTCTGAGTTATATGTACGCATTTATGGATGTGTGAGAGAGTGTGCGTGCGTGCGTGCGTGCGTGCGTGCGTGCGTGTGTGTGTGTGTGTGTGTGTGTGTGTGTGTGTGTGTGTGTGTTACGGAGTTACGGAGAGGATAGCGAGAGAATAAAAAGAGAAGGAGGTTTTGGTAAGTGGATTTGAGAGGGTTTGGCCTAATTTTCCTCGGATGATGATAGTGTTAGCGAATGACCGGTCGACAGGGGGAACAATTATCGTGAGACGACGGCGACAAATTGGAATTATAACGTGAACGGACTACAATGTTTCCATTTTCTTGTAGGAGGTCAAAAGGGAGAAAGGAAGAAAGAAAAAAAATAAAAATAAAATAAAATAAATGAATAATAAAAAAAGATAAAATGAAATATTGAAATAAATTACCAAAAGATATAGCAACAAGGGAGCCAGAGAATAGAGATATACTGACTTACTACTGAGATGCTTATCGTTGGAGATCCTCCGGCCAGGATGTGCAAGGTTGATGATGTTTCTTTAACACTGACTCTACTGGAGAAAAGAGGCTTCGAAAATCGGTTGAAGCCTTTTTAAATATTGCGATAACTGTAGCCTCCCAAAACTCAAGGAAAAATGACCGCTAAACCGCGATTTTTATATTAATCGCCCCAGATTACTCAAATTTGGAATAGGTTTCGTTAGGGTAGTAGGATTTTCCTTTGTTTTTGGATTGGTCAAGATTTTGGGGGAGGAAAGGATGTTGACCGGAATTTGTAGTATGGGAAGGTGTCTTCCAAAATTTTATGATCTCAAGGTTTATGGGAAAACGCATGTCTCGTGCGCCGATAAATCGCCCATGCATCATCGCTTCCCAGCATTTACCCCCGAACGTCGCGTGCCGTTTCTTATTTATTATTGATTTAGTTTATCTCGGATCGACATTCACGAGGAGACACCGGATTCCTTGTTTTAATTTTTAGTGTACAGAAAAAGGAGGAAGGAAGAAAATTTTTGTGTTTCGACGAATTCCAGATCTCTACGAAAGAAAAGAATCGTGCGAGTCTGCCGGACATAACACTTGTAAAGCTATAATATTCTATATATTGCAGAAAAATTATAATTTTTTCTCTACAGTTATCATCTCTGTTGATAATCAAACTTTGATGATAGCACTAAAATCACACAAATCAATTTTAAAGAAAAATCGAGTATTATTGGATTCTAAATTGCATAAATATGTCCATTAAACTAATAAATCATAAAATTAGTACAATATTTTCATTTTTTATTTCTTAATTATTTCAATACCATATTTACAAGGACGTTAATTCCCGTAAGGATATGGGTCTTTAATAGTATCTCTGTGGCGCGAATAAACCTAATATTGCAACGAAATAATTTAAACTTTATGAAAATTAATAAAAATAAATTGTAAATATATTGAAAAATAAAAAAAAATATATAAAATTAGGAAAAATATTAAATTAACTTAAAAATGTATATTTGTGTATAGAAATATTATGTAATTATATATCTATGAAAATATTATAAGAAAATTAATATAAAAGAAATTTATATACATATATGTCCAAAAAATAAGTTTAAAATACAACAAATAAAAAGAAATCTTTCTTACTCTTTTCTATTGTTACGTCCGGCGGACTCGCACGAATCTTTTCTTTCGTAGAGATCTGGAATTCCTCGAAATACTAAAATTTTATCTTCTTTCCTTTTTTTTCTCTATCTTAAAAACTAAAACAAGGAATCCGGTATCTCCTCGTGAATGTCGCTCCGAGATAAAAATCAATAATAAATACGTATGGAAAGCATAAGACCGGCGCCAAGATTAATGGTCAAGTCGCGGACGATTCTCGCGAATCCATAATTACAAAATTTAAGAAACGGCACGCGACGTTCAGGGGTAGATTCTGGGTGGTCCCGTGGCAATAATGCATGCTCGCCTTCTCGACGCCGAGACGTGCGTTTTCCCATAAATCTTAAGATCATAAAATTTTAGAGGACACTTTCCCATGCTACAGATTCCTGTCAACATCCTTTCCTCCCCCAAAATCTTGACCAATCCAAGAGCAAAGGAAAATCCTACTAGCCAACCAAACCGTATTCCACCGATCCAAATTTGAGTAATATGGGGCGATTAGTATAAAAATCGCGGTTCCGCAACCCTTGCCGCAGATTTTTCTCTAAGTTCTCGAGTTATACTTGTCGGGCGATAAATTGGAAAAGCGGTCGCAACACTCAAAGTTGATAGAGTCAGTGAGTTGGTCGCGATACTCGAAGCTCCCGATAGAGTCAGTGAGGCCAATTGAATCATCGGGATTCAAGAGGGTTAAATCAAACCTGTTCCTGATCGAGGAAGTCCGTCGAAGCAGACCCATAACATCCGACGCCACCTTCTCCGCGGTTGGGCCATCTTGTATCGCCATTTTACCAGTAAGTTTCCAACTATTTTACATTAAGTGGTCCTTCCCCGTCTTTCCCCCTTCCTTTTCTTTGGGGACCCACGTTAAAGATAAAATTTTTTAGTGCGTTCATGCCGTCCGTTCGCCCCTCGTCGCCGCCGCCTGACGAGAACCAGCCGATCGCGCCGACTCGCCGCCCGCGCCCGGGTTACCCACAGCAAAATCAACCGACAGTCTCGGAACCGATTCCCCTCATACAGTTTCCCCTGGCAACGCTGTCTCCACCCCTCGAAATCTCATACTCCCCAATCTCCAATCCATCTCCTTCCCCCTGCAGATTTCCCCCCGCATCCACCATCATCCCCTCCAATTGATACCACCCCCTCAATCTCATATAATGGCTACTCTCCCGTTGTCCCCTTTCCTCTTCTTTTCCACGATGCCCAGCAACTTCTAGATTATATGGCCTATTTTACGCCCTCCAACCAAGATCAGGTAGTCGTGAGGATCGCAGGATCCGACGGCCTGTTCTCGGTTCCTGTAGCGTCTCTTGTCCCCTTCGACCCTTTCTCCCTCCATCCCTATGATCCCACCAAGTATTAATTGCACCCCCCCCCTTTCTCCCTCTCAAATCTACTCGCCAAAACCTTCTTCTCTTTTTATCCTCCCGCTATTCTCTCCGTAATTCCTCCCTTCCATTCTACCACGATACTTTACACACGCACTCTCACACATCCATAAATGCGTACATATAATTCAGAATAGAGAACCAAAAATTTTATTATTTTTGTATTTACTTGACAAAATTGTATTAATTTTTTTATTAAAAAAATGTATCACTCAAGTTTGCTTCTTTTAATTATATCGTTATTAAATTAACTTCTCGGTAATCATTATTTAAATATAACCTCTCCTCGTATTATTAAGCTCTCCCGCGATTGCACTTCGCCCTCTCCCCGATCACTTGGATTAAATTCCATGACCGAAAGTCAGGGCATACGGTCGTACTGGCGCAGCTGGCGTTAAAGTGCGCCCCTCTCGGCACACTGACTCAGTTTGAGCCCTTTTTTGAAGTACGTTCGATTCGAGTGTCCGTTTAGCGGAGCACGAGCAAAGGTTTCCACTTCATCCTCCGTTCGACCCCCGGCTCGTTAGGAGCCTCAGGACGAAGCGAAGCGCCTTCCGATTTGCGTCGGTTCTTCCCCACGGCTCCCTTGCGGTCCGGAGCCCGGACACGACCAAATCGGTCTAACGATTCGGTTCCTTATTGCGTTCACCCCCTCAGCTCCGCACGCTCATGCGCGCGGAGCTTGGACGTAACACTATGTTACTTTTGTTTACTTTTTTACTTTATCACTTTTTCACAAAAATACCAATCTCTCGAGATTTCTCACACAATATTTCACTAAATGGACAATATACATAAGTAATACTTCCCTATAAATTTTTACTTTAAACCATGTATGCTTGAATGACAAATGTTTAAGTAGAATATTAAAACGCTTATTAAATAGAGAAAGAAAGAGAGCAATAAAAAAAGGAGGAAAAGAGACGGGACAACTTTCTTATTTCACGCATACGCAATCCATTTTGGCCAACATAAAATCAGGAGAGTTGCGCTACTGCATATACTTCTTCTTCGTCTTTTGTAATTAATGGCCCTGATCCTCATTGATGCGAGGTAAACTTAGCCAGTCGTTTCTCAGACACCCCCAACCTTCCACAGGAGTCAAACCGCAGAGACGAAAAGAACTAGAATCAGAAAGAGCTTCAGTCTTCCCCCCCTCCCCCCCCATCCGGTAAAAAACCTCACGCACCATCCAAGGCGAACCGAGCCAAGCCGCGCCACTCCCGGCCGAGCCGCATTCGGGCATCGAGGAGAAAGGAGGGAGAAGGAGGGAGGGAAAGCAGAAAGGGAAATTCATATCAATAGTTGCAGAGATTTGAAAAAGGAGAGAAGTCTGCAGATTTTTTAACCTAAGGATCTATAAGCATAGGGAGAATATCATTAGGATAACGAGGAAAAGTTTTCTTGATAAATTTCATGGGGGCGAATCTGTCACAGGAGCAACATAAGGGGAAACAAAAAATTACATAGTTGGCATCCTGTCTAGGGTTATCGCACGTACAAACCGAAGAATCCACCATGTTTTTCCTATGCAAGAAATTTAAATTGTAATGGTTGGCACGAAGTCTGTTAGTCAAGACAATCTCCTGGCGGTTGACTTTTTCTAGTATCACGTCATATTAGAGGAGTTAGCGTAAAGCGAGGCGTAATGTTATCCTATAGTTCTTGAAACGTCTTCGAAGTATTTATTGAAACGAGAGACTGACATTTTTGTTGGCTTCCAGATCAGATCAGAAGGGAGTTCCTTAAGATTTAAGTTGTCCCTCCTTCCTTCTAAGGTGACCTCCTTGGCCGCCTTATCCGCTTTCGTTGCCCGGAATATCACGATGAGCCGGGATCCAGACAAGAGTGACGTTGATGTCCCTGCTGCAAGAGACAGCGAGGAGACGCTTGATCTGAGTGTATAGTTAGAATTAATAAGTCTGTTGGAGTCAATAGATTTCAGGACGCTCTTAGAGTCAGAGAAAATCATTGCTTTGGAGTAACCAGTGTTCTGAATTGAAAATAAGCGATTGGAGGATCGCCCAGGCCTCCGCTGTAAACACGGTAGCCTCTGAGGTCAACCTGTATCGGAAACTCACTCCGAGCTCCGGAGAGTAAGCTGCCGCCCCTGCGTACCCCTGCTCTTCCATTTTGGAGCCGTCTGTGTAGAAAGCAATGGCTGAGTCTCGAAGATCAATGGAGTTGTCTAAGAATTCTTGTTTAATAGCACTCCTTGTTGTCTGAAATAATTTTTATAATCCAGTCGGAGAATGAAATCAGAGTAGGAAGTTTCGAATGCAAGGTGAAAGGTACAATAGATTGAAAGGTGTTATTAAAAGCGTGTTTATTAAGGATGTAGTATTTGAAGGATGGCAATACTGAGAGAGTTTTTGATCTCTCCTCGGGTGATAAAGTCGTCCTTTCCATGGAACTGAGGCTGCGGATAACTGGGTTATTTCTAGACATAGAATACATTTTCAACACGTATCTTTCATAACAGCAAAGCGAAATTTAAGCGAGAGTTCCTTGGCTTCAATCAGAATGACGTTGATGGGTGTAAACTAGTCTGTAACCTAGAACGATTCTAATCGCCTTGTATTGAAGTCGTTCTAATTGTAGGAGAAGCCATTTCTTATTCTGATGAACAAAAATCTGGCAGCCATATTTGACGGATCCTCTAAAAACGGTTCTATAGATGATGAGTAAGAACTGGAGGTGGGAACCCCACCAGACCGCTGCCAAAGATGACGGTCATAGGACGTTAATCAGTGATTTTTCTTTTTTGACCTGCTTGAAGTGATTTTTTCCCTTGAGTCTGCGGTCCAAAATAACGCCCAGAAACCTCACGCTGAGGACTCTCTCCACTAAATGATTGTTGATAAAGATCTTGAAGATAGAATTTTCTTTAAGGAAATGCTTTCTGTTGGAAAATAAAATCCATTTGGATTTGGTTGGTGATAACTCTAGGCCTTTATTTGAAAGGTACAAATAAATCACATTAAGTGAGGATTAGAGGTTGGCAACAGCTTCTCCAATTTTTCTCGAAGAAGAGTAGACCACAATGTCGTCCGCATATTGCAAAAAGTTGATTCCAAGGTGTAGTTGAAGATCCATTTTGCGAACACAAATGTTAAAAAGTAGCGGGCTTAGCGTCCTTGAGGTGTTCCCTTATGTACAGAGTAAGCCTCGCTGAGATGAAGTACAGAGTAAGTCTCCTCAACAAAGTGTACCCTTCTATGAGTGATAATGTTTTCTATAAATTTACGAAATTTTGCAGGAACTCCAATTTTCTGAGTCTTAGAAAGGACTACTTTAGAAAGCACATTGTCAAAAGCGCCAGTTATGTCCAAGAAAGCTATCGCGACGGCTTCATTCTCCAGAAAACTTGTTTGGATGTTGTTTGTGAGGGTAACCAAGCTATCTATGCACGATCTGTTAGGTCTAAAGCCCATTTGTTCTTGTGATAAAATCGCCATTGCACCTTAAATAAACAATCTTCTCAAAGATTTTGAGGGCATATGATAGAAGTGAGACGGGGCGAAAACCAGAATTATTCGCCTTCGGAATAAGATGATGAGCGAGGTCCTCCAGGAAGGTGGTATAGTTCTCTCCTGTAAAAAGCGGTTGAATAAGTTCAGTAAAAGTTTTTTGTATTTAGTCGGCAAAGCAGAGAGCATAATATAGCTGATTTGATCTAGACCCGGAGAATTTTTTCTAGATTGTGATAAAGCGAGATTGAACTCATTGGTGGAAAAGGGCGATCTAGATTTTTGAAAACTGTTCCCTGATGGTGAATGTCTTCTGCAATCATTGATGACAAGCTTTTGCCAATATTTGTAGAGCAGAAAGAAGAATAAATTTTACCCTTGGCCTTTTCTAGAAGTTCTGCCTGTCATCTGAAATTACACTGGAAGGCTCTGATAGATTACGTCTTTTGAAGGCTTTAACGCCATCTGTCACTGGTAGGAGTCTTACAGTCGAATAACCCCACGAATTTCTTCCATTGCCTCTTCTTAACCTTACATAAAATTCTAGTGCATAACGCTCTTTCTTTCTTGAAAGGAAATTTTCGACGGATAGGCATTGCTGATATATTTTTGCGGCATTTCTGCGACTTAGAATGGCCCTGAAGCATTCTTCCGTCCACCAAGGAGGACTCTTTCTGTCGCTGGGAGCCGGGACTGACCTGGGAAGTCGTTACTTTTCGAGGAAAAGCGATCTCACGAAGCTTCGTAAGTGATCTGCAAAATATTCATTATGCCTCAGTAGAATCCATAGGAACTTTGCTAAAAAATTCCTTGAAAGTAGATAGTAAATAGTGGTGTAATTTATTAGCTTTGTCCGTATTAAGGATTAATTTGTATAGAAAGACGTAGACAAGAGAAGCCGCCAATAGTTATGTTGATAGGGAAGTGATCACTGCCAAAGGTATCCGTTTCCGTAATGATTTCACATAGTGGCGCCAAATCGGCAGAAGTAATGATGATGTCAATTATAGATTTGTTTGACCCCGGCGGGGGTGAGGAGCGTACGATTACCATCATTGGTAATAGAGGCTCCGTTTATTTCCACTATGCTTAGAAGCGCCCTGCCAGGACGATCGGATTTGGAGCATCCCTAAGATGTGATGTGCCTTAAAATCATCTGTTATGAGTATGTTCTTATACTTGTTAAGAGTTTGTGAAAGTTTCGAACCATTCTTGAGGTGTATGTTGGTTCGGATGATGATAGATGTTAATAACGGTTAGTTGCTCATCATTGAGATTGATTGCTATACTTTGTACTTTTACCGAAGAATGATGTAGATTCGAAAGATCCAAATGGCTGTCCAAATATGATATTGTTCCTTAACAGGATACAGATTCGTCTTTGGCCAGAGCTCTCTGAGTCCTTTCTAATAACTTTAAAAGGCGAAAGTCGAAAAGCGTGGTTGGATAAAGGATATCTTGCAAGCAGAAAACATCAAACTGTCGATTAATATATTGTAATTGAAGTAGTTTGCTACGAATGCCGCAGCAAATCCATTGTAGGATTCTAATAGGTTGTGAATGCTTATTGCAGGTGAAGGTGATTATTATATCTTGCTAGTAAGTCAGCATTATTAAGAGAGGAAGAATGTAGGTTACTTACAGAGTCAGTACTAGATTCGGAGCAATAACCAAGAGTGGATAGAATTTCGGAGATTTTTTGAAGTAGAGAAATAATGGGGGATATCATGCCGGTAAGCAGGAATGTTAACCAGAGCTTCACAGTTCTCGAGGAAGCTTATGATCTTCTGAGTGATCATACCTATGTTTGAAGTCGATTTCTCTGTTGGTGATGGACATGGAGACTCTTTATCGCTTGCTCCTTTGAGTCTAGGTGATCCTGAGAGTATCCTGATTTGTTTGTACGTTGAGTTGAATGATCCAAAGATGACGCAGGAAGAATTTTATATTTCCCTGCAGACTCTATTTTAGGGATGGATGGCTTCCCTGAGGAGAGGGACCCGAAACAGTCGGTTGATCGAGTCTCAGAAGCGGCGATACTGCTTTCTTGGCATACCTTACAGGAGGTTAGGAGAGAAAGGATCCTTTGAGTCGTCATGGTCAAGATGTTGGAAGTGATTGTGTGAAGCTAGCGGTGTCATAGAGGGGAGGCTAGATATAGTATACGGAGAGCTGTAGGATTTGGGCACAGAAGAAGAAGAAGCAGAAGTATGACTTTGGAGGTAAGGAAAGTTTTTAAAATCAAGAAGTGTGAGAAGGCGGGAGGAGAGAGCTGTTGGAAGCAACTATTTTTCTAGCTTCCACAAGAGGAATATTTTCCTGCGCGGCCAGGCTGAGAATAGTCTTGTGCTTAGTAATGATAGGCATGTGTGCGAGGTTGCGAAATGATCCCCCTCGCAATTGATACACTTAGCATGCGCCCAATCAGTTAAGCAAGAGTGATCTTCCTCTCTAGTGAGTCCACAGAAGAGGCATCTTGGCTTGGTGCTTTTACAGTTCTCGACCGATATGGCCAATTCTATAGCAAACGTAATAAATCCTGGCTTTTGGAATATATGGATCGACCTTGTATAAAGCATTAAATAAAACTACGTCCTTCGGGAGTGATTGTCTTGCGAATTTTATAGATTGTTCGCGAGGGCAGGTAAGTGGCCTTGCTGTTGATTGTCATGCGTCTGTTTAAGCGTTGTACGTCAAGTACTTTGACTGTTGAGGTTAGATTTTTTTTGAGCCAGTCCAACGAGATAAACTGATCAATGCCCTTGATAATTCCGGTGCGGAGGACTTTAAAGGGTGGAATGAAGGCCGTTTTTATCGAAGACAGGATTAGAGATCAAACGATTAGCCGCGTCTGCAGTCTTAGCCTCTATTATGGCTTTACCGGCGCCAAGCCTCTTAATGAAAAGAATATCACTCCTGATAGATTCAGAAACAACGCGAGAGAGTACAGAAAAATGCGTCGGCGTGGACTTATCCGAGTATACATATATGACAAAAGGGGGAATGTCATTTTTAGAGTATTTATTAATCGAGACATTCCTCGTTTTGGCGGACGTCGACGCCGACGCATCTAAGTGGGATTCAGATACATTATTCGATAAATTATTCTTAGAGTGTGTTGGATCGACGGCCAAGACCTTCGATCTCATCTCCTCACCTATTAGCTCAGCACTACGCTTGCGATCAGATTTCTGAACATCAGTGTCCATAGGAAGCGGTGAATTGATGGTGTCAATATTGACGACAGAGACTGATAGAGAGGAGGTGTCACCGCTTCCGCCATTACTGCCGACGGCTTCCGCCATTAAATTAGTGAGCATTCGGTTCATATTCTTGTTCGAAGAAGCGTCCGCCAAATGCGCACCAGAATCGGAATTGGAAGATGATGAGGAAGAAGAAGGCAGAGAACTCGATTCCATTGAGAGGGAAGAGCCATTACGCGATATTATAGACCTAACGGCGGCTTCTATCCCCCCCCCCCCCCCCACGGCCACAATGCCGAAGGTCGATCCTCCGACATGGAACTGAGAGAATGTGATTTACGGAAAGACAGATAAAGAAGAGCACAAAAATGAACACAGACTCGCGTCAGCCCACCTAGCAGGCCAAATTAGAGCGAAAAAGCGCTATGCAAATGCAAGAAAAGCCCCGTAAAATACCGCAGCGAACGAACCCACGTGTGCATCCAATGTGCCACCTCGCGGAATTCTACTGCATATACTGTGGTAAGGTATTAGTTCCCTATGGGAAATACTCATGTAATACTTAGGTCGCGATTGAAGCACCGTCGTCATGCGATTGGTTGACGACGGATTGCCATGGTATGATTAATTTGATTTGAACATGAGACTGTCTGGCGGATATCTTTGGCGAAACGATTTATCGAAAGATATATAACTGAATAATAAAGACTTTATTAAATCTATTAATCCTACGAGTTGAATCATAATTAATCATAATTAAAATTTACGAACCATTCCATTTTTTAATAACATCATTTCTTCTCCTATTTTTTATATCACCTACGGACAAACAATTACAAAAAATGGAATCGGACACATGTACACTTGTATCGGCGCATCCTAACATTATTTTTACGCACGCTGACAAGGGTAACACGGTTGTTATGGACAAAGACGCAGACATGAATAAAATGAACATATTATTAGATGACTCAGACACGTATGTTCCTATTAAGAAAGATCCTACCAAGAAACTCGCGACAGCTTTAAAGTCTATGCTCACTAGATGGAAAACGAAAGATTATATCAAGGACTCTAAGTACAAAGCGTTATATTGCAGTGACGGATTACTTCCAAGAGTCTATGGATTGCCGAAGATTTACAAATCTGGTTGTCCTCTCAGAATTATTGTCTCTTCAAAGGGCAGTCCGCTATATTCATTGGCCACATATTAGGTGTAGTAAAAAGAAATCTATTATTTTTCCAATAGATGGCTTTAGTAATCTGTATCTCGCGTTGTAAATATAAGTGCGATCGGGTTACGCCAAATGGCGTTAGAAAGATAAGATTTCGTACTAAAAAACTTCTCAGACAGTTTTGTGATTGCTTGAGTCAGTATTGTTTGAGCGCGTGTCAAAGATGGACACCAACAAAGAGAAAATACGCCATATTTTACAGTTTTTCTTCGATAAAGGCGAAAACGCAAGCCAGGCTGAAAATGTGAATAGTGTTTATGGTCCTGATACTGTAACAGTCAATATCGCGCAATTTTGGTTTCGTCGATTCCGTTCCGGTAATTTTGATGTCAAAGATGCACCACGCTCTGGAAGGCCAATTGTCGAAAATGTCGATAAAATAATGGAAATCGTCGAGTCCGACCGTCATGTAAGCACTGTTTCGATTGCCCAGGAGCTAAACATTGCACAAAAAACCGTTTGGAACCATTTAAATAAGGCTGGATACAAAAAGAAGCTCGATGTATGGGTGCCACACGAGTTAACGCAAAAAAACCTCATGGACCGAATTTCCATCTGCGAATCGCTGCTGAATCGCAACAAAATCGACCCATTTCTGAAGCGAATGGTTACTGGTGATGAAAAGTGGGTCACTTACGACAACGTCAAGCGAAAACGGTCGTGGTCGAATCGCGATGAGCCGGCGCAAACGGTGGCCAAGCCAGGATTGACGATCAGGAAGGTTTTGCTGTGTGTTTGGTGGGATTGGCAGGGAATCATCTACTATGAGCTGCTCCCCTACGGCCAAACTCTTAATTCGGACCTGTACTGTCAACAATTGGACCGTCTGAAAGAAGCAATCGCCCAGAAGCGGCCAGCTTTGGCCAATAGGAGAGGAATTGTGTTCCATCAAGACAACGCCAGGCCACACACATCGATAGTGACTCGCCAGAAGCTCCGGGAGCTTGGTTGGGAGGTTCTTATGCATCCACCTTATAGTCCGAACCTGGCACCAAGTGATTACCACCTGTTCCTGTCTATGGCGAATGATTTTGCTGGTGAAAAATTCGCCTCAAGAGAAGCTTGTGAAAATCGACTGTCCCAGTTTTTTGCCAATAGGGACGAGGATTTCTATGAGAGAGGCATAATGAAATTACCTTCAAAATGGCAACAAGTTATCGAACAAAACGGTGCATATTTGACCTAAATCGGATCATTCTAACTATGCTAAATAAAGCCTTCAATTTAATGCAAAAATAATAGATTTCTTTTTACTACACCTCATATTTGCATAATATATTATTTAAGACTATTCCTAAAGCAGACAGTTACATCAAAAATAGCTTTCAATTAGTTAAAAAATTAAAAAGATTATACATCACAGGTGAATATAAATTAATTTCATTAGACATTATATCTGTTTTTACGAATGTTCCAATAGAGAGAGTTGATTGTGTTAATGAGCAATAAAGTTTTATTTCCAAGGATTGTTCTCTGCCTAAAAATGAGTTTTTGGGAGCGATACGGTTTGTTAGATTCCACTTTTTTTTCTTTTGGCAATAAAATTTATAAGCAAAACTTCGGCTCTCATGGGCTCTCCTTTATCACCTGTAATAGCAGATCTAGTAATGAGGAGATTAAAGACGGTGTGTTTGATGTCGTTGAATCTGGATATTTTGTTTTATTATAGTGGTATGTAGACGATATTTGTACCGCGGTTTCTCCTTCAAAAATTGATATTTTACTACAACAATTTAATTCATTTCATCTGCGTCTTCAATTTACTACAGAAATAGGGGGAGATAAGATAAATTTTCTGGATATTACTATATCTATCAACAGGAATTATTTTATTTTTGATTAGTATCGTAAACCTACTTTTTCAGGAAGATTTTTAAATTTTCATTCAAATCATCCTATTTCACAAAAAAAAGGCACAATTTTTTTGTTAGTTGACAGAGCTTATTTTCTTTTCGACTTTATGTTTCATACAAAAAATCTGACATTTATCATTAACATTTTACTAGATAATAACTATCCATTAACTTTTATTTTTGACACAGTTAATTAACGTATTAAAAATTTAATTAAAAATAGACACACAGTACATAAAGATTCGGTTGACAATGCACGAACGATTCTGCATCTTGGCTTACGGTACCATTTATTCCTCTTCACACAGAAAAATTTAAACGGTTCAATAAAAACGACATCAAGGTATTTTTTCATAGTCCTAACAAAATGGATAAATATAAAGGGTGGGCCATCTATTGGTACGTTTTTGAATAATTGGGGTGACCGAATGGCATACTGTAAGGCCAGTAGAGGGAGCCACATGAACGAAATCGTTTTTCATTCTTGACGCGGATACTTTTAGCTTCACAACAAAAAAAAAATTAATAAAAAATATCAATGTATGCTCATTTGATCGCATTTTTAAACGTACCAATAGATGGCCCACCCTTTATTAAAGTATAAAAGGATATTTATCCCCATACATTTAAGAGTAATGTATGTAGTCTATAAGATATCGTGCAATAATTGTAATGCGTCGTACGTTGGACAGACGGGCAGACAATTAAAAACCAGAATTACAGAACATCGTAATCATATTAGACATAACATTTCTGTCCGTTCTGTCATAACGGAGCACAGGCTACATTATGATCATGATTTCCAATGGGATAATGTTAAAATTTTAGATAAAGAGCCTTGCTTTAGGAAACGCTTATTTCTGAGATGCTCAATATTAAGAAGCAGAAAAATAGTTTGAATTTACAAACTGACACCGAAGGTCTTCATAAGGCATACCATATACGAGGTCTGTTCAAAAAGTATCGCGAATTTTGAATTTCCGCGAGTTACGTATATTCGATTTTCGATTTTTTGTGGCGTTATGTTGGTACTCATGTCTCTCACTTATACTGACAAGTTCGGCCATTTTGAATGTTCAGTTAATTTTTGACAGCTGCTTTGCTTGCACGTGTTTTGGCTCGTCTTCGATTTTTGCCTATTCAAAAAAATGGATCAAAGAATCTGTATCAAATTTTGTGTGAAAAACAAAATTAAGTGCGCGGACGCATTCCGAATGTTGACTGTGGCATATGGTGAAGCTACCTTGGACCGAAGCAACGTTTATCGGTGGTACAAAATGTTCTCAGAGGGCCGAGAAGATGTGAACGACGAAGAGCGTGCCGGACGCCCGAGCACGTCAACAACAGACGAAAACATTGATGAAGTGAAGAAAATAGTATTGGCCAATCGGAACGGTCAATAAGGAATATTACCTGCAAGTTATGCGCAATTTGCGCGAAGCAATCCGCCAGAAACGCCCGGATTTGTGGAAGAACAAAAATTGGCTTTTGCACCATGATAACGCCCCTGCTCACACATCGTTGCTTGTGCGCGAATTTTTGACCAAAAACAACACACTAATGATGCCGCAGCCACCGTATTCCCCAGATCTGGCCCCCTGTGACTTTTTCTTGTTCCCGAAACTGAAGAGGCCCATGAAAGGACGACGCTACGCTACGATTGAGGAGATAAAGACGGCATCGAAGGAGGAGCTGAACAAGATCACAAAAAATAATTTTTTGAAGTGCTTCGAGGATTGGAAAAAACGTTGGCACAAGTGTATAATATCTGATGGGGATTACTTTGAAGGGGACAAAATAGATATTCATGAATAAATAAATAATTTTTGAAGAAACACAAAATTCGCGATACTTTTTGAACAGACCTCGTATACCTATTGTAAACAAAGTTTGACTTTTCGAAACTGACAGACTGTCTTTTCTCTCAGTTCATGGTGATTCGTAGCAGCGAGCGTACACAATAATTGATACGTAATGTCCGTCTTACACATCTGCGTTCCACCTTTCTGTATATATTCTAAAAGTTTTTTTATTCTTATATGGACACACTGGTTTGAGTAATTTACACATGATTTTTGAGTCTTTATTTCTTATTAGATTTTCGGTATGTTAATTTATTTGCGTGTATTTTTTTTTGTAAGAAGTCTTTTTATCTTTGTTATCAACTAGAACTTTTCCAAGATATTCGAAACACATTTGACTGTTCAATCGTACGGGAACAATGAGTTCTACACTAAGACTCATCCGAACTGCGAATGTAATAAATATGCGAACATTTGCGATAATTGATTTTGTACTACGATTTTTTTCGTTATGTTAACGTCTGAAGAGGGCTCAATCCGGTAGCCGAAACTTGTAACTGAGTTTTTATTATTTATATTTTATTTTTTCATAATATAATATAATTTTACTTTTCTTTTTTTAATATTTTTTTATAATTATTCTTTTAATTGTGTGACTTTTTAAAGAAATGTGTTGACTTACTTTGCCCTTTATTTATTATTATTTATAATTAAAAGTCTATTAGTCAACTGATGTTGTCTATAAGAAAGATCCTGGTATACAATTTAAAGCATTAAAGCTTTAATTTTTTATTTACGGAAGCTTGCATTCTTTCGGAGTATCGCTTCCTTTCAGCTTTTTCTGTGCATTGTGAGTACTGTTCAATTCAAAATGTTGAATAGAAAATGCAGTTTTTCAATCCAGTTGCTTCCAATTGAATCTAATTGAATCCAATTGAATCTAATTAAATCCAAAAAAAGTATTTGCTATTTAAAATACGCATTCGGATAGAAAAAATTTTAATCCATTTTAATTTTTAATCCATTCTCGTTTGATGGGTAGGTGGATCATCAAAGTGCAGTGGTTTCCATACAATTTCAGAAGTTAAGGATAATAGATGGCGATATGCAACCGGATGGGTGACCATTTCGAAGCATTTTGAAAATTAGTTCCCGAATTTAGGGAAAAACGTTTTTTTTTTATCATAATTTTATATGCCTATTGATAAGAAGATTGCTATCACTAATCATTCAATTCTATTTTTGAAAATCATTTTTTCTCCTATTTTTTATATCACCTACGGACAAACAATTACAAAAAATGGAATCGGACACATGTACACTTGTATCGGCGCATCCTAACATTATTTTTACGCACGCTGACAAGGGTAACATCACGGTTGTTATGGACAAAGACGCATACATGAATAAAATGACCACTTTATTAAGTGACGTAGACACATATGTTCTGGTCAATAAAGATCCTGCTAAGAAACTCACGACGGCTTTAAGGTCCATGCTCACCAGATGGAAAACAAAAAATTATATTAGCGACACTAAGTACAGAACGTTATATCGTAGTGACGGATCACTTCCGAAAGTCTATGGATTGCCGAAGATTCATAAACCTGGTTGTCTTCTAAGGGTCATCGTCTCTTCGATAGGTAGTCCGCTGTATCCATTGGCTACATATTTGCATAACATATTATTCAAATCCATTCTCAAAGCGAATAGTTACATTAAAAATAGTTTCGAATTAGTCGATAAATTAAAAAGGTTACACATTACAGACGAATAATTTCATTGGATGCTAAATCTTTATTCACGATTGTTCCAATGGAGATAGCGGTCGACTGTGTTAATGAACAGTGGGATTTCATTTCCAGAGATTGCCCTCTTCCTAGAAAGGAATTTTTGAGATAAGGTTTATTCTCGATTCCACATTTTTTTCATTTAACAATGCAATTTATAAGCAAAGCTTCGGCACTCTCATGGCTCTCCTTTATCTCCTATAATAGCGGACTTGGTGATGAGGAGACTTGAGACAATGTCCTTGATGTTGTTGGACTTAGATGTAGTATTTTATTTTAGATACGTGGATGACATTTGTACTGTGGTTGTTTCCTCGAAAATTGATTTGTTATTAGAACAATTTAACTTATTCCATCCGCATTTGCAATTTACTTCAGAAGTGGGGGGAGACGTAATTAATTTTCTGGATGTTACTATATCTATTAATGAGAACAGGTTTAATTTTGATTGGTACCGTAAGTCGACCTTTTCAGGGAAGTTTTTGAATTTTAATTCTAGCCCATCCCATGGCACAAAAGAGAGGGACGATTCTTTCGCTGGTTGATAGAGCTTTTTTACTATCAGACTTAAAGTTTCACACACAGAATTTGACGTTTATTATCAACATTTTATTAGACAATGACTATCCACTGACATTCATTTTTGACACAGTCAATCAACGTATAAAAAATTTGATTAGAAATAGACATATAACACATAGAGTTTTGGCTGACAATGTCGGGACGAGTGAATCTGTTTCTTGGCTTACGGTATCATTTATCCCTTTCCACACGGAAAAGTTCAAACGTTTCAATAAAAACAACATCAGGGTATCTTTCCGTAGTCTCAATAAATTGAACAAATACATTAAAGTACAGAAAGATATTTGTCCACATATATCGAAGAGCAATGTGGTCTACAGGATTTCGTATGATGATTGTGATGCTTCATACGTGGGACACACAAGCAGAAAATTAAAAACCAGGATTGCTGAACATTGCAATCACATTAGATACAACACTTTTTGGGCGTTGTCATAACTGAGCATAGGAGACAGCTGGATCACGAATTCCAATGGGACGAAGTCGTAATTTTAGACGAGGAGCCTTGTTATCGGAGACATTTGGTTTCAGAGATGCTTAATATCAGGAAACAGAAGAATGGTCTCAACTTACAAACTGATACCGATGGCCTCTACAAGGCTTCTATTCCCATCATAAATAAAGTTGACTTTCTGATACTAACAGTCCGTCTCTTCTCTCAGTCTGTTTTGATCAGCATTACTGAACGTACATAGTAACCGACGCGTAATGTCTGTCTTACACATCTGCGTTCGTACTTCCTGTATATATTCCAAAAGTTTTTTATTCCTTTCTGGACACAATCGTTTGAATTTTGTTACACATTCTAGTGAGTTCTGATTATAATTCTTTTATTATTTGTTAGATTCCCGGTATGTTAATTCATTTACGCGTAGATCTTTTTGTGTAAAGTTTTCAAGTTTTTCTTTTTATCAACTAGAGCTTTGCCAAGATTTTTTTAATACGGATTTGACGGATTCAATCGTACGGAAATAATGTCGAACTCTACATCAAGACTCACCAGAACTGTGAATGTTATGAATATACGATCATTTGCGATAATTGATTTTGTTCTGCGATTTTTTCGTTATGTTAATGTCTGAAGAGGGCTCAATCCGGTAGCCGAAACTTGTAACGTTATGTAATTTTACCTTTGTTAATTGAAATATATTTTTTTGTTAATTTCAAAAAAATGTGTTGACTCTTATTTTGCCCGTTACTTATTATTATTTGGTTCATAATTTTATGATGTTTATTCTGGAATAAGATATTAATTAATAATAATACTTATATAAGGATTATTTTGTCTTGATTATGATCCTAAATTTGTTTAATACATTAATTTAATTCAGTTTTTAGTCCATTGCGACTTAAAATAGACGTTTTTAAGAATTCCAATATGGTAACACTAGATATGTATATCTTTAAAACGTTTTTAAAATATCTATGGATCTAATCTGGATGTTTTTAATGTGTCCAAAACGTCCATGTACATTTTATATATTTTTTAAAAATGTGCTGTGCTGTCTGTGTGTGTGCGCGCGCGCGTGTGTGTGTGTCTGTGTGTGTAATTATTCATGTATAATATTAATCCAAAATTTTACTTTCTGTGCATTGTGCATAAACTGGAAATTCGATCATTTCCTAATATTATTTTTTTACACACTCTTTTTGTACACTTATGTGAATTTCATTAACGTAAGATAAATATAATAATTGTATACACTTATGTGGATAAATGTATCTTGTTCAGACACGATGTTTTATCCAAAATCTTTTTTATAAAAAAAAAATTTATAAAAAAAAGAATTTGAATAAAACGAAATGATAAGATCGTTTTAAAACATTGTAAAAATGAATGAGAATTATCCATACCCTGCTAAAAATTCCAAGCACGTTCGTATAATTGATTCGTAATTTGAACGTAATGGTCAAATGTGGTTTCTTGCACTGGAAATTCTGTTATATCCAAATTACATATGGAGTTCCAGATATGTTCCATGCCGACTCTTGTCTACAAATTCCATTCTATCCGAAGCATTTGGAATTCCAGATCATTCAAATCAATTTGCTGTACGAAAATTTACTCAGCAAACGAGAATGGATTGAAATGAATTGAAATGGATTCAGATTTTCAGAAATATTGATTCATAAATGTTAAAATGAATGCTTTTCAATCCTGAATGCATTTTTATTCGTTTATAAGAATTGCATGGAGCATATCTCTATGTCTTTCAATCCAAAAATAATATTATCTTTTTCTGTGCACAAATACACAATTGTGAATACTGTTCAATTCAAAATGTTGAAATGCAGTTTTTCAATTCAATTACATTCAATTGAATCTAATTGAATCCAATTGAATCCAATTAAATTAAAAAAAAGTATTCGCTATTTAAAATACGCGCGCGCGCGCATTCGGATAGAACCAAATTTCAATCCATTTTAATCCATTCTCGTTTGCTGGGTATATATAATTGCGAAAAGTTTTTCGCAATTAAAGTAGAACAAATCACAATAACATTAAAATGACGTTAAACCGAATCGTGATTGATAAAAAAAATGACTTTTAGAGTCATTCTAATATCATAATTTTTTTGTTCTTTAAATATGTTTTTCAGTTTATTATCTATGATAGATTTTAGAAACATTTCTGTTAAAACATTTCATATGAAAATTGTAGAATTTCAGAATTGTTACACATAAGACATCAAAAGTTAAAACATTTCTAAAAATATCCGCAATAATCGGTGCTGTATGGATAATCCATCTTGGTTCGCGGAGCCCGACCCAATGTGTTTTCTTAAAGATTCTTTTGTTTCGTGCAAAAACACATCAAATAAGCCTAATTTTATTAAAATCTAAAGTAAGGGGATTATTCTGAATAATTATCGTTAAAAAATATGTAAGTATGTGTGGATATGATATTGATGTAGTAGTATATAAAGATATATCAATGTGTCGCATTTTTATCAGTAAAACAGCGATCGGTCTCATTGGAGTTCGGGCTTCATTTTAGGATTCTCTTGTGGCAACCACTACCAGAGATGACGGGACGCGCTCGGTTTCGCGCAAGCACCTCAGTCACGCAAAGATCCTTTAAATAGGATAACGACTGAAATTGATTCCGGAGTGTCTAAGGCAGATCCCCACTACATCGCTTTACTGATAAGTCTGGTAGTATGGGACCGAGACGAAACGCCACGGCCAACCACTTAACTTCGAGTCTGGCCTCTTTAGTGAGTTTTCTTCTTTACCGACATGCCTAGGACATTTCCTGAATTATGTAGCAATCCGCTACACCCTTAAACCTGTGGTCGAGCATCAGCATGAGAAGACGCTTTAAATTGTATATGCACCATAAACCATAAACGCAGTTTTAGTTTCTCGATTCTCGGTGAGTACCAAAAGTTTCGATGTCTACCGACGTGATCGGAGGCGTTATTTCGTCATTATTTTTGGAAAATGTGACTGGCTTCAAACGCGCAATTGAGTTTATGTTATTCTTTTAGACTTTCGTATTCTGCATATTGATTTTTGTTACTCACCGCATAAGCGGCATTTTCGATTGTGGCCGTCGATTCTGATTTGGGGCCATTTTCGCGAAGAGGAAGAAGACATAAATGCGGTTATTACATTTGAAGCATGTATAATTTAAAAATAACAAGTTATCTAGTTAACCAATTTTGCATTGTGTCGCACTGTAACGCCGCTAGTATCGTTCATAATTTTTTACAGTACAAAATAGAGACTAGCGATTGCGTAAGTACCCAAACGACATTTAAATGTTTCTAACCTTTTATTCTCAATTAGAGGTTATATATACCGGTTGTTCATAATTCATTTATAATTAGTACATACGGCTTTACAAGTGCTTTCACACACGAATTTGTATTGTAAGATTATAATTTCAGTTATAATTGCAGTAATATTTCGTCTTTGTTCATTACACTGTCAGTAATATTTCATCATCAATCATTATACTTCAAGAAAAAAATTTCTATCAGAGTAATTTTATTTAATAGATATTCAAAATCAAATTCAGACATTTTGTAGAGATTTTCAAATTTTCCAGAATATTTTTTTTTCACTTATTCATTGAATTTGTACTATTATTTCTAGAAAAAATTTAGTTTTTATATTTGACAAATGAAGTAAAAGTGTAACATTTATGAAGTTCCTTTAAATAAGTTACTTACGCAGCTACTTTTTTTTAAGATAAAAGTTTATTTATTTGAGTTATTCAAATAATGTGAGCACTTCAAATATAAAGAAAAACAGTACAGAATAAAATTTTAAATGTCTAAAAATTAAAATAATTAAGAATAAATAGAGGCTAAAAATAGATAAATTATAAAAGTATATTATGTATGTAATAAAATCTTTTATCTACTTCTATTTAAAGATGTCATCTGCCAATCTTCTTTTTTTCGTTTTTTCTCTTTTTATTATGTAAAAATTATACACAAGAAATAATCACAATTCCTGCTACACAATTACCTCTTCAAATCTCTACATTATCCATCTTTTCTAACGTTATCACATATGTTCTTTAAACACATGACCTATATTCATATAGCAAACTATGCATCTGTGTCATACTGCATATTTATATATGACCAACATTAACTTAGCATTGGTTATCAATGCATTAATCAACATTAGCAGGCATGACATATCTTCTGGAGACACCTTTATGAAATTGATTACACTCTAAATATGTCATATTATAAAATTAATTTTTTTTAATTTTTTGAAATAATTATTGTTACACTGTAATAATAGCTTTATTTATCAGTAGAATGAACGGAGCTTTAAATGGACTTCTGCGATTATATCCAATAGTACGCCATTGGACAGTCCTATCGAATTATGTAGTACCTTTACAAACGATACAAAAAGTATCACGAATTTGTAATACCAGTTTGACAAGTAATCTAATATTTTAGATACACATTTGTAATATAAATATAATATTTCAACAGAATGTATCTGTTTTTTTAGATCATATACAGCTGGAGGATTGTACATCATCAGCAGAAAAAAATTATGTATTCAATGATATCAAGTCATATAAATATATGGAAATATTGGAGAAAATAACAAAAAATAATATAAATATGACTCTAGAAGATGCTATTAACACGATGTGTATATTATCTAAAGCTTTTAAACACGTGGATGATAGAGATTTGCAAAATATTAACCAGCATATAGGTTTTATGCACCTGTGCGAAGTATTAAATAGAAATATTAGACTTATGAAAACCAACGAAATTATTATTAGTCTGAAAGTATTGACATATTTTAAGATTCCAGTCAACTCAGTTTTAATTCAGTCATTATTGCAAATGATTCGTGCAAATATAAATGAACTATCACTTAAAAATATAATTATTATATCATTTATATTCAAGAAAATGGATAGTACACCATTGAGGGATGCTTTATTGATAGCACTGCCTGTTGTTTTTGAGACGCAGTTACCTACAAAATTAGATCCAGATAATATTATTATGTTGAAACGATCTTTAAGATTTATAAATGAAAATAGTATTAATAATCCAAAAATACAAAATATAATACTGAAGTCATTACAAAAATTTGAAAAGGATCTGGATGCACAAACAGCTTGGTCTATACTTTGTAGCTTATGTGTTACCTCTTATCTATCTCCGATGCATTTTGAATTACTATTTAACATTCAGAAGATTTTAATAAGTAATGCAAAACAATTAAATATGGGAGAGATATTAACGGGACTTCATAAATTAGTGTTGGCCATTGCAAGGAAGTATGTCCTCGTTATATTATAAGGTTCTCATATTAATATTTGACATTGTGAAAATAAAATATTGACATTATATTATTATTGTAGCAAAGAATATGGATGCAAGTTTTACAATGAAGCACTGATGGATGCTTTTGTCAATTCAGCATTATCTACAGAAGAACTTTCTTTTAACAATTGTATCCGTCTGCTGAAACATTTGAATGATCTAAATTATGTTCATATACCCTTTTTAGAATATTTAGCAGCAAAATGTTTCGAAAAACCAAAATTACTAGAAAACTCATCATATTTTAGAATATCTATTTTCTTAGAAGGATTAATTAATGCTGATTACAAACCAGTATTTTGGGATATTATACGAAATGCGATATTGGCGAATGAAGAGATATTGGAGAACAAAATGTTTAACACATCTATGATTCAATTTGTTCTACATTTGATTGCATTAGATTGTTACAGCCCAAGTTTAATCAGCAAAGTCTTTTCTCAGATATGTAACAAGATTATAAAAACTGATCCAATGAACAATATATATATGAGAGAGTTATTACTTTTGTATCAGAGTGTTAAGACGCTGTATCCTATGTATAATGGACCATGGCCATCGCAAGATTTACTTGAAGATGCTGTAAACATACACAGAACATTGCTTAGTTCCATACGTCCTACATTTTCCTTAAAACCGGCATTAGAATTAGCGTTAGGTGGCCCTCAGTATGTTCATAATAGCTTGAGGACAAAACTTGGACATTACATTGGTAAGTTATTAATAAAAGTAAAATTATTCTCTGTACATTATTAAGGAAAAATATCTTTTGTATATGCAACTTAAGAATATTTAATCTTTAAATAATATGTTAATTTTCCTTAAATTGATAAACATTCAAAATAATAATATAATTTGATTATTAAATTATATGCCGATATGAATTTTGATCAAGAAATAGCAGTATGTAATCCCGAAAATGTTTGATATGCTAATGCTAAAACTAAATCCGTAGCCCAAATTATTTCATCACGTCAGGTTTCTGAGATATTATTCCTTAAAGTGTCAAAAGGGCCTATTTTAAATGTTTTTGGATTATTGTAAACCTGATATAATGACGAAATATGGGTTGCGAATTCGAATTTAATATAAAAAAAAAATCTATGAAAATCATCTATGATTATAAATGGGTCCACGCAATATAATAAAAAAAATATATTGCAAATATGTTATCATTCTTAGCCGAACTGAGTTACGAATGTGAATATAATGGTTATGGATTTCCATATTTTTTATTTTTTATTCTTATTAATTTTTTTATTTTCGAAGTTTTTACTTTTACTTTTTAAAAATCTTTTTTGTACTTTTTGTAATATATATGTGCGTGCATGCGTGCGTGCGTGCGTGCGTGCGTGCGTGCGTGCGTGCGTGCGTGCGTGTGTGTGTAACGAAAAATACAAAAAAGATATATACAGGGTATCCCATTTTAAAAGATCCATTCAAATATCCCAGAAACCACCGACATTAGCAATATGCAAGGTGTCTGAGACGGCTAAAACCTTTTGAATGTTGTTCAGGATCATATCCTGAATAATATTTGTTAAGATCAAGGTCACTGGAGATTGTTTCTTTTATTTTCATTTTTACATAAAAATGAATTTTTAGTGCAAAAATGAAAATAAGAGATCCTGAACAACATTCAAAAGATTTTAGCCGTCGATCAGATACCTTAGGTAATGCGAATACTGACGGTGCTGTAACTTGCAAAGCCTTATAACTCGCAAAGTACTTAATGAAAATGGACTTATAGTTTTTTGAAAAGCTTTTGAGGTAAGCTACAAGAATATGCAATGAAAAATTGAAAATTCCATTAAAAAAATTCAGAATGACTTTGCCCTGACCTTGACAATGCTATCCAAGGTCGAACCATCTTATGTTCCCCTCGAAGTCACAAAATTTTTGCCTGAAATACTTTTCGATTTAATGCAGTGTCTGCATTAAATCTGAGATATTTGAATGGATCTTTTAAAACGGGATACTCTGCGCGTAAGACACACACACACGCGCGCGCACACACACAGTGTCCGGAAAATTGCTTGCAATACTTCATGAAATGATTCGGGATTCAAAAAGAAAAAAAAAACTAACATTAGTACCGAAATAGGTCGTTTCCGAGTTATAACACTTTTATGTTAAAAAAATTGTAATTTGTTTGTCATAATCAGAATCATAATTTATTTCATTAGTGTTTTAACATAAATAACTACATTTCAGACTATTTTAGCATTATCCAGGATGCATCATGTAGAGGCATAGTTCAGTCCGTTTTGACATTCCCCCTTTTTAATATTTTTATTAAAAAGTTTTTTTATTCTATTAGAAGAAGATGCTAAGCGCACTATGTCTCTACGTAGTGCAGTGTAGGTAATGCCGAATTGGTTCGAAACGTAGTTATTTATGTTAAAGCACTAATAAAATAAATTATAATTGCGATTGTGAAAAATAAATTACAATTTTTTTAACATAAAAGTGGTTATAACTCGGAAACGACTTCTTTCCGGATCTTTAATACAGCTTTCGTCTTTCTTCTTGAATCCCAAAAGAATATCACTTTCCAAAACATTGCGGGCGATTTTCTGGATACCCTGTGTTTATATCGCGTGTGTGCGTGTGCGTGTGTCCCATATTTTGTGATCAAAATTATAATAACACATTTCTGGCTTAAAAATAAGACAAAAATTCTAATATCAAAATGTTGAAGCTATAATAGTTTTTGAATTAATTCCTTATATATAATTAAAATAATTCGCTATACATATTTATTATTTTTTATTCCTGTGATATTTGTATGTTATGTACATTGCATATGTAATTATTTTCTATGTTTAAGTGATTAGTGAAGTATTTCAAAATTATTGTTTAGCATTGTATACGTTACTTCAATCTCACGTGCGGTAAACATAGACTTACGAACATCTGCTTGTGTGATAAACCATCCCTGAGCGTGCGAAATGTCAGCTCTGTGATCAGTTAACTTTAATCGTTATTAATTTAAAAACTATTATAGCGACATTTTGATATTAGGATTTGTATCTTATTTTTAAAAATATGTTATTAATACGATAAAGAACGCCATGATCGGTATTCTTTATTGTATTTGATGTATTTATACGGTCGTTCTTAATCTTATAATGTTTATATATTATTAAAATTTCGGTCACGAATTGTGGGACATCCTATACACACACACACATCCACCTACACGCGCGCGCGCACACACACACACACACACACACACACACACACACACACACACACACACACACACACACAGAAAGTAATGATAAAGTTTTTACATAGGAGCAGAATAGATTAAATTGAGAAGAAAAATTTTCTACCATTTTATGATTTTAGCAATAAAATATTAATTGCTAAAAATTGTCGAAAATTGGTCTTCAATAATTTTTTACTCAAATACTATCAACTTCATAGAAAAACTGTAAGAGACAAAAATTGTTTATTTCCTTCTCATAAAGTTCCGAAAATTTTTTCAGAATTTTTTAATACCGTATTTTCTCATGTTGGTAAAAATAAGAAAATGCAGTCCTAAAAAGTTGATAAAAAATTGTGAAAAAATTTTTATTCTATATCTTAGAATTCTATAAGAAGAACATAAACAAAAAATTGTTATCTCTTCAACTAAAGGTGGTGAGTACACTTACGATATATCTATTTCTTTTTACTTTTTGTGTTGATCCATTTATAATCATAGGTGATTTTCATAGATTTTTCTGAATTGCTGAATCCGCATTTTAATTTTGAATCCGCAGCTCATATTTCTTCATCACATTAAGTTTACGAGATATTCTAATTAAAAAATGCTCAAAATAGATCTTTTTGACACTTTAAGATTAGTATATCAGATATCTCAAAAACCTAACGTGATGGAGCAATTTTAGCTATAGATTTAGTTTTGGTATGCCAAAAATTTTTGGGATATATAGTTTCTGAATTAAAAAAAAATATTTTTTTGTAAGCCTGTGTAATTGATCACCTTACATTATTTTTAATAATTTTTCATGTCATTAATTTTTTCTGCGATTTTTTGAACTGCGATTAGTAACTTGAAGTTTATCTAAAATTTCATCATTGTAGATCACGTTATTGTAATGAGAAAAGGAGGATATCCTATTGCAATTAATACATCTAATGTACTGGCGTACAATACAACTAACGTGTACGTTGAAGATATACAAACTCCAAGCCAAAGTCAGATGTAAGAACACATACGCTTATTTAATACACTACAATTGATTTTTTGCATTGCTTGTTTGTTATCAGTGTGTACATTTTAGGATACTTATTTTCAATTTACCTGAAGCTGCATATGCTGTGAATTCTCAAAGAATAAAAAGTACATGGTCATTAAAAATAAAATCCGTTGAAGCATTAATAAAAACAAATGTAATTGCGATAAATTCTAGTTCTTGGATGAAATTACCAGAATACGAAAAAGTTCCATATCTGATGCGAGCTATAAGATTAAAATGTGAAGATGATTCATCCTTAACGAAATAAAATATATTTTATAATCGACAAGAAAATGTGTAGGATTGTCGGATATATTCTGAATGATATTTTTTGAATGTAACTAATATATGTATATACAGAGTGTTTTTTTAAAACGCTCACTAATCATATAGTGCTATTCTTAATAAAAAACTGAATCGAAAAGTCCTCTACTATTTTGCAATTTTCCACCATTTTTAGTGCATCGTTGAAATGAGTACGAAATATAGGAGTGTGATGGAACATACGGTACTGCATACATTAGTATTATGCATTAGTATTGTGTGTATGACATGTATGTACATATATACACATGCACATTTGCGGAAGTTGCATTATAAATGGCGGAACCAATTAGAGAAGAGAAACAATATCCGTTTCACTCTTCCTTGATTCTCTCTGGTACATATGTGTGTGCGTGCGTGGCATGCGTATTCATTACATTGTTTACAAATTAAAATTTTTTTCTAGATCACGAACAGGACAAAATAATTATTATAGATTTTTGTCACTGAAAATTAATCTGAAAATGAAATTACTCTGTTATGTCACATTTTTTCAAGAAAATTGAACCTAAAAGAATTGAAAATGGCATTTTTAGATATTTTTGAGCTAAAATGTTTCAGAAACGTGATGTGATAAAGCAATTTCATTTACGGATTTGTTTGTAGCTACCAACAAATCTATAAAAGTCACCTATTGTATTGGCTGCTTTTGTGCAAGAAATAATAGATGGAATGAAGAGAACTAAAATCTGTAGATAAATATGATCTTTTAAGGAAGAATCGGTTATGCAATTTGAATGCTCATTTGCATGGTTTGTGAGGTCATAATTACGAATCTGGAATCAAAATTATCACATAATTTATTTAAACAATTAACAAAAATTTAAATGAAAATAACACTATTCTATGAACAAAACGTACATATCTAGTACATTACATTATTTTTTTAGCACCTCATTTATTATAAAAAAAATACAAAACATCAGGTGATTATTTAAATTGTATAAGCGATATACATATCAAAGTTATACATATTTATCTACGGTTTTAAGTTCTTTCTGTTCATTATAATTCTTTCTTTTTACATAAAACAGTCAGTACAATAGGTAACTTTTATAAATTTTTTGCCGCTGAAAACGAATCCATATATGAAATTACTCATACTCATGTCACATTTTTGAGATTCTTCAGTTCAAAAGTATAAATGCAATTTTTGGCACATTTAAGCTCAATTTTCTCACAAACATGATATGCTAGAGTAATTTCATACGGAATTCATTTTCGAAGTTTAAACTCCATTTTAGACATTATAAATAATGTACTGTTATACAAACAAATATATATATTGAATATACATATACGTAATAAAATATAATAATTTGTTATTCGTTTATGAGAAAATAAAATTATATATATATACTCGTATATAAAACATAACTTATACAAGAAACAACGTTTATTGTATAATTACTTTTGCGCGGAAATAACTCATCGATTTCTGATCGGAATGCAAAGAAGGTTCATGCGGGAGATGAGAAAAATAAAAAAAACGGTGCTGTTTACAATGAAATAAAAAGGTATAGTAAATCCTGTTTAGGGAAATTCCATCCAATGACCTTGACATATAGTATGTTGTTAAGGTCATGACTCTTAGTGACCTCTAACAAGTTTTAGCCGTGGCTTGTTATTCGTTATTAAAAAGTTATTAACAAAAAAAGTTTGAAAAATAATCCAGTCAAAAGGATATAGTTTATACAACTACTATCGAATCAATATCTCAAAACTGATATTGAAATAAAGTCAAACTCTAAGTCGACATCGAAATGGTATCACATATCAACGACTTTTAATATGTATTTCGATATTATTTCAATGTCGAATCAACCTTACTTTCATATAGAAATCTAACTTCGATTGGTTCATCTCTTATGTACTTATGCGTTATGCATTATTCAAAAGTCTATTCTGCGGTAATTCTAACTCAACGATCTCAACGTTGCACAAATACGTAATGAAAAAGTTCGATTGATCAGTTAGTACTATTTTAAAACTAATAATGTTAGATTTATCTATTACGACAAGAAACTTTTCAAGCCTGTTGATTGCTGCGAGATAGAGATTCTCTGATCTTCTATCCTGCAGTCAAGGGTGGACAAAATACTTAAAAAATTATATTTAAATACAAAATATTAGGTCAATCGGAAAGTTCCGTCCATCTAGCGGCGAGTAGCTCTAGCTAGAACTGTCGATAACTCTAATGTCTAAACCAAACTAATTTTTTAGTTTTACTATCTGTCAATAAAATTCAGTATATAAAAGTATACGTTTACATCAATAACATTGCTTTTTACTGCATCGAAAATGTCAACATTTGAGCCAAATAAGCGTCATTTGAGCGAAGTATTAATCTTTTGTTTCAAATGGAAGAAAACTGTAGCTGAAACTCATCGAATGCTTGTAGAAATTTATGGTGATAGTGCTCCTTCCGATAAAACATGCAGAGAATGGTTTTGAGAACGCTTTAAAAGTGGTGATTTTGATATGAAGGACAAAGAGTGTTCTGGACCGCCAAGAGCATTTGAAGACGAAAAATTGCAGGCATTGATGGATGAAGATCCATGTCAAACGCAAAAACAACTTACAGAAACATTAAATTGTGCTCAATCTGTTATTTCCGATCGTTTGAAAGCCTTGGGAAAAGTCTATAAGAAAGGAAAATGGGTCCCATATGAATTGAAGCCAAGAGACATTGAAAGGCGAAAAACCATCTGCGAAATTCTGTTTGCTAGGCAACAAAGAAAGGGATTTTTGCATCGAATTGTAACTGGTGAAAAGTGGATCTATTTCGATAATCTCAAACACCGAAAAACTATTTGCGATTCAGGCCAACCATCGACATCGACGCCAAAGCGGAATATCCACGGAAAGAAGGCAATGCTCTGTATTTGATGGAATCAGAAGGGTGTAGTGTACCACGAGCTGTTGAAATCTGGTCAAAGGAGATCTCTACCGAGAACAAATTATCCGTTTGAGCCGAGCATTGTATGGAAAACAACTAGAATATGAAACGAGACATAAAGTGATTTTGTTTCATGATAACGCTCGGTCTCACGTCGCAAAACTTGTCAAGGAAACATTAGAAGTATTTCGCCCATGCGGCTTATTCACTAGACTGTGCTCCTTCCGATTATCATTTGTTTCGATCGATGGCACATACACTTGCAGAGGAACACTTCAATTCTTATGAAGACGTCAAAAAATGGTCTCTGAATGGATAGCCTCCAAAGATAAGTCATTCTTTCGCCGCGGAATTCGCTTACTGCCCGAAGGAGAAAAAGTCATCTAACAGCTAACGATGAACAATATTTTGATTGAGGTATTTTTTAATTTTGTTTTTTAAATAAAACCATACTTTTTGCAAAAAAACGGACGGAACTTTCCGATTGACTTAATACAAAAAAATTATATGTAAATATAAAAATATATACTACTTAAAAAATTCTATTTAACCTTAATATACGCCTTTAGGTCATTCATGTCCTGCGCATTTCTTTTCTTTGAAATATTAATCCCGTTTCCATCAACATAGATTAACTTTAATCTCGTTCAACTTACTCTTTATTTTTTTTTAGTTCGAAAAATTAGAAAAAGACGAAGAGTAAGTTGAACCAAGATTAAAGTTAATTTACATTAGCAGAAATGGACATAAGAGGATCAAATACTGATCTCTTTTCTATTCCTAATAAAAGTTTGGTATCTAGAGAACAAGTTTTGTGTGTTACCGGCCTCAATTCGTGTGTATCCTTTAAGTGGCATAACTCCGAAATTCACCTCTGGGTCACAAATGACCCAACGTATATATAGAGCGTATATTTTTTGTAACTAAAAAATTATTTTTTTCTTTATTTTCAACTAATTCTTGGTTATATTGCGAGAATATTTCACATTATTAAAAAAAGAATTTAACCCTAGAACAACATTCCAGACAACAAGTTGTTAGTTAGAAATGAATTCTCAAATAAATAAACAAATTCAAAGGACTCTTTCAAAACATAATAACAAAAACTCAATCAACGGGCGAAGTAAGAGTCAACCACATTTTTTAATTTTGACATAAAATTATATATTGTATTAAACGCGATGAAACATCACGCCAAAAAATAAATAAAACTATAAACTAATACATTACAAGTAACAAGTTTCGGCTACCAGTTTGAGCCCTCTTCAGACATTAGTACAATAAAAGTAACAGAACAAATTCAATTGTCGCAAGTATTCGCATAATCCGAATAATCACAGTTCGGGTGAGTCTTGATCTCGAAACATAATTTCCGTATGGTTGAATAGTCAAAAGTATTAAAATTGTCATTGTTGAAGTTCAGAAATCATGTGTAAGAAGTTTGAATTAATCTGTCCAAAAAAGAACTAAAAAACTTTTGAAATGTGTACAGAGAGAAGGAACGTAGATATGTAAAACAGACATAATGTATCGATTATCATGTACGTTCAGTAGTGAGGATCAACACAGACTGTCACTGTCAGAGGGTGGTAGTGCGTGGCAGAATTTTGCGGTTACAGGTTTTGGGCCGTCATATTCTCTCTCAGGTTTCTCTTTGGTCATAAGTTGAGTTCAGAATAAAAAAAAATTAAAATAAAAAAAAAGAAATTTTTTTAAATTTAAAGAAACTTAAAAAAAGCTTAAAAATCTTTTCTTTTTTAAAATATACTCCTGATTGCTGAAGTTAAATACAAATATAGATGGAAATCTTAAAAAACAAATCTAAATAAAAAAATTGTTTAATTAAAAATATATATAATTAAAATAAAAAGATATAATTTTTAAACTCAAAAACGAAAACTAATAAAGACAAGTAACTTAAAAAATGAAAAAATTTTTAAAAATGAAGATTAAAGATAAAAAAATTACTTTTTAAAACATAAAAATGTTTTTGCATGAGACACAGAAATTCACATACACATATACATATGTTGCTTTTAAAAGTATAAAATAAAAAAATTAAATAAAATTTTAAAATAAAAAAATAAAATTTTTTAATTAAAAAATACAGGATGCATCAGATATTTGAGGACATATTGATTTTAAAACTAAAATTTGTATATTTCTTAGAAAACTTATTGTATTTTAATGAAATTTTTACAGCAAACTAAGTGACTCGTAGGCTATACAGTTAATCAATAAAATCGCCTTCAGCGGCAATAACAGCTTCAATTCTCTGCCGAAAACGTTTGCATGCCCGAATCAAATGATCCTCGTCCATATGCATCATTACTCTGGTAATAGCTACTCTTAGGGAGCGTGTTATGGGAATGTTTATTGGTCTCCCGTTCAACGCCCCATACGTAGTAATCCAAAGGATTAAGATCCGGGGAGCTATGTAAGTGGCCACATGTTTGGGGTTATGTGATCAATTTTTGAGCTTTATTCCTCTACTAAAAAAGAATTCTGATATCTTTTTTATATTTATCGCAAAAATTTGCATAAAACAGCATTTTTCGTTGGCAGAACGAGTGCATACTCAGCGCACTTTAAATTCGTTACACAAATCGACGTAAAGATGTATATTTAATAAAAATATAGAAACGAGTTAAATCGCGGAAAAATCTTCAATACATTTTATTGTTATTTGATAAAATATACTTTAGACATTTTATCAATTTAGATATCTCATTTTTATATTTAGATTAGAGTAGTGTGCAACGGCTTTAATGTGCACTGAGTGTGCACAAGTTCTGCTAATGAAAAACGCTACAATATTTTATTAGTGTCAAGAAAAAAAAGTAATAAAAAAATAATGACTAATTACATTTTGAGTAACAATAACAGTAACGAACATTTTGAGTAATGGTAATTGTAACGAGTTACTTTTGCAAATCAATAACGAGTAATGATAACGAGTTATTTTTTAGGAAAAAAAATGGTAACGGTAAAACGCGATAACGTGCGCGAGTTATTTTTCTAAGGTAACGTTGTCAACTCTGTTAAATTTTAAAGTAGACTTTGAGAACTTCTCCAAACTTGCACGCTCAAGATCATCGCTGTTAGTGCATTTGTTGAAACCCTACTACTGCAATTTTTGTACGAAACATTTTTCCAATAAACCAATACTTTCTGAAATAATTAATTAGCTGTTTCGGAACTTTTGCATGCACTATATACATTTAAGTATTGGATATACTCGTATATAGTACACGTCAAAATAGTAAACATCATGTAACAACCTTTTGTGTGGACGTAGCTCGTCGGGTACTTCGATGTCGGAGCATAAAATAGGTTTGTTTGAGAGGTGAGATGCAATGAATTAAAATTCGGACTTTTAATATTAATATGAAAATGATCGTATATTTGAATGTAATGAGTACAGTATAGATTTGTGTGTGTGTGTATGATTGTGTTGCGTGTATATAAATGTATAACGCGATTATGGCTCGCTACTATCGGCGGTTGCTTGATCGCGGACGCGCGCGGGGTGCGAATCTGTGTGCGGCACAACGCATCTGATTGATTCTTCGCGATACGCGGGTATGTGCCAGCGAATCGCTCTTACGTTCGCGTTTGCGGTACGTATCGCGTGAATAGGTTTCCCCAATGCAATGGGAAAAGAGCACTCGACGGTCGAGAACACTCGGAGGCAGAGAAAACTCTACCCCTTTTCCGTTGTCGAGGCCTGATGATTTGGAAAACCGACGGTCGAGACACTCGACAGAGACAGAGCACTCTCTATCTCTGGAATTGTCGATGCGTAGAAGACGGCGGCATACTCGTGACGGGAGTACACTCCGTCACGGGAATTCGGTGCAGTCGCACTGGTATTCACTGATCGATAATCCAGAATGCTTAATGAGACAGAGTATGCTCTGCCTGAGAAATTCCCGTGCAGCGGAAATGCAACGGTTTCTAGGATATGCCGGTTGCGATCGAGAACTCGCTCAACAGTGACATAGTATTCTCTATCTTTTTGTACTCGCGGCCAGAGGATTCGGATCTGGAAGATAGTGGAATAGGAACAGGATCGATATGGAAAAGAAAAGAGAGCGCGTGCGGTAAAAATCATGGCTTTCATACTAATTGTTGTTCCCGTATCGTTGTTCTCGTATTATTCCGAAATCGGCGGTTCCCACCGGTTAACGATACGAGCGGGAAAAACGGCATTCGGTGGAATTCGAATATGCTCGGATATCTCCGGCGGAACGGCTGTAACCCGTGAGTATCATGCATATGATCCGGATGCATCGCGCCCTCGGCAATTACCGCAACGGTGTCCGGCTGGTACTTATACTCGGAATGATACATACCCACGGGGTATCGTTACAATCATAATAGTATATATCAAAGTAAATATCATAAGATCTTTATTAATAATCACAATGTATTGTAATAATATTATCTGTTATTATATAGAACAAAGAAAACAGAAGATAATGAATTTAGTGGAAATGAGAACGAAAGTACTAAGGATAATGAAGAAAATGAAAATATTGTATGATCATTTCCTGATCAGACAGTGGAAATAGTGAAAACATGGGAAATACACTAATAGGGTTCGCCAAATACGCTGCGCTAGGATTTAGACGCAGAAGTCAGAAAAAATAGAAGGAGTGATGGTAATTTTCCCGCAACTATTCGGTTACATGTCTTTATGTTATATATTGTGTTATGATTTCAGTTTCTTACTGTTAATATTAATGAAAGTTTCTTATTATATAATAATATTTTATTT
>NW_017305977.1:887955-889129 GCF_001594115.1 Trachymyrmex septentrionalis | reverse complement strand
ATATATATATATATTAAATATTAATGAAATTATTGTGAGTTGAATCGATTTATCACTTTAATAAGTAATGCCATTATAAATTAAAGTCTACATAAAATGATAACTGTAGGGCGTGTAAAAGATTTAGTGGTTATTTCGTGTAGTGCATGTATAGTAAAGCATGTTGTATAGCAAAATACAAGTGCTTTGCTTTCGTATTCTTTGTTTATTTTGTCTTGTATATTTCATTTGTTTGGGATATGCGACATTTTTAGCGATCGGAATTTATGCCCAAAGTATACAAAGTATGCAGATTGAATTCAGTGCATTAAATGTTTACATCCAAGTTCCGCATGCATGGAGCTGAGGGAATGAATACAACAGGAACTGAATTAAACCGATATTAGACCGATTTGATCGTGGTCCAGGTTTTAGATCCCAAGGGAGCTGTGGGAAAGGATTGACGCAAATCGGGAGGCATTTCGCTTCATCCTGAGGCTCCTAACGAGCTGGGGGTCGAATGGAGGACGAAGTGGAAATCTCAACTCGTGCTCCGCTAAACGAACGTTTACATCACGAGTCGAACGGAAATTTCAACTCGTGCTCTGCTAAACGAACGTTTACTTCACGAGTCGGACGTACTTTTAATTTAAAGGGCCCAAACTGGGTCAGTGTGCCGGGAGGGCGCATTTTAACGCCAGATGTGCCAGTACGTCCGTATGCCCTGGCTTTCGGTGGAAAGGGCATGGAACTTAATTCAAGTGATCGGGGAGAAGACGAAGTGCAACTGCGGTAGAACTAATAAATAAAACAAAGAGAGGTTTTATTAAATAATATTAAATAAGAGGGTTTAATTTAATAATACTATAATATAATAAAAGCAATATTTAGAAATACATTTTTCTTAAGAATATAAATACAATCCTTTGGTTCTCTATTCTGAAATATATGGTCGTACGCATTTATGTATGTGTGAGTATGTGTGTAGAAAGTATCGTATGGCAGAAGGGAGAACTTACGGAGTGGATAGCGAGGGAATAAAAGGAGAAAGAGATTTTGATGAGTGGATCTGAGAGAGTTCGGCCTGATTTTCCTCGGATGATGATAGTATTAACGAGGCAGATACGAGCGACCGGTTGACAGGGGGCGAGCAATTATCGTGAGGCGACGGCGACAGATTGAAATTATAACGTGA
>NW_017305977.1:884787-887864 GCF_001594115.1 Trachymyrmex septentrionalis | reverse complement strand
ACGATGGCAATTACAAAAGAGCATATTCGATTTTCCATCCACTTCGCGTTTCATCTGAAGAAAAATGCTGCTGAAGCCACTGAAATGATTTGTGCTGCATATGGAGAGAACGCTGTAAGTCATGCAACATGCAAAAGGTGGTATCAAAAGTTTCGCCAAGGAGATTTCAGTCTTAAAGATGAATCGCGTGCTGGACGCCCTGAAAAGATTGAAACGGACGAATTGCAAGCACTGCTGGATATAAACTCTGCGCAAACTGAAAAGGAGCTTGCAGAACAGCTTGGCGTTACGCAGCAATTAATATTTTTTTCGTTTGTTTTTAAATAGATTGAATTTTACAAAAAAAAGCTCAGAACTTTTTTGTACACCTAATATTAACGAGGCAGATACGAGCGACCGGTTGACAGGGGGCGAGCAATTATCGTGAGGCGACGGCGACAGATTGAAATTATAACGTGAACGGAATGCAATGTTTTTATTTTCTTGTACATGAGAGGGGGGGGGGGTGATTAAAAGAGAGAAGGAAAGAAAGAAAAGAATAAAAATAAAATAAAAATAAATGAATAATAAAAAGAGACAAAATGAAATATTGAAATGAATTACCGAAAGAAAAAACGAGGAGAGGTACCAAAGAAGAGAGATATACCGACTTACTACTGAGATGCTTATTGGGGGATCCTCCGGCCAGGATGTGCGAGGTTGATGTTTCTTTAACACTGACTCTAAACCTTTAAGTCTCTCTAGCCAAGTATGCGAGGAATTTCTCCTGCACTGCTTCTAAACTCTGAGTTCTAAAGTGTTGGCCAGTTAATTAGAAATTAAGAATCATTATGTCCCCAGAGAGAAATTAGGAAAAAAGGAGTCCCACGGAATCGGAGTTTTTACAGTAATCTCCCTCGATTTACAGCGCATTGATTAGTGGATGAGTCCATTAATTAGATGGTGGGACCTATTTTTTTCTTTCTAATTAGTCAAGGGTGGAAGAGGACATTGACCGGAATCTGTAGCGTATAGAAGTGTCATCCTTAATTTTACGATCTTAATATTTTATAGGAAAACGCACGTGTAGTGCATCAAGAAAGCGTATGTGCAGCGTCGACACGAGACAGAATCTACCTCTGAGCGTATCGCTTCTTAGATTTTGTAATCACGGGCTCGTGAGAATCGACTTGACATATTTACGAGGAAATACTGGATTCTTCGTTTTAATTTTTAGTATGGGAAACAAAAATTTTAGTCTTCTCTTAGGCTATAACGTTCAACTTGTGCGTTCGCAGCTGTCTTTTTATTTCAACGAGTTCCAGATCTCCACGAAAGAAAAGAGTCGTGGGAGTTCGCTGGATAACAAATGCAATAAACGCATTATATGAAATATGTACCTCATGTTATAACACTTGTACAATAATATATTATATGTAGGAAGGAATAATTATTATTTATTATTTCATATACGTATTTACATTCCTATTCCTTAATAAAATTTTATAAACACATTTTATAAGTTATTATGTCATTTCACGTCTTATTTATATGCATTATTTATAAATTTTTCATGAACCGTACATACCCCCCTCCTCCTCCTGCCCCTATGAGTAGCTATATCCCACCTCTATGGGATATATGGCAAAATTGCAAGGGTTTCAAAAAGTTTATTTTTTAATATGAAAAATAAATATTTCGGATTTCTATTTTTTTCTAGTAGTAGACAGTACAAAGTTTTTACTGATATAGTTCGTTTACTTTAAACATAGTAAATAATATTTAATAAATTAAGTTTTTAATAGATGCAGTGTATATACCGGAGTTACCCTATAGATTCTAATTCTGTTAGAAAATAAACTGGAGTAGCTTCCTTTTATTTATTTTTCAACGACAACAGATTTGTGTATTTATATTTGCAAATAAAGATGTAAAAGCAAATAATTAGCTACTTTTAATTTTGCAACACATTTCTTTCCAGAACTCATAAATAAAATTATAGGCACTCATCTACGTTTGAAAAGAAATAACTAAATTGTAAATTCAACGATGTAAAATTAAAAGAAACACAGTTTTTTGCTTTTACACTATTAAATTTACAATTCATTAATGTTGAAATGTAAATTCTAAAAGAAAGGAAACAGTTCAGAATCTTATATAGTATGTGACTAACTTATCCCGAAGTTATTGATAACAAAAGTGGTTAGAAATGGAGGGAAATAATGTAGGTAGGTTGCAAATAAATTGAAATATTCGAAAGGAGATGTTAGTGGAAGTAAATAGGAAGTGGATGGAAGTAGTGCAGATTCCGAATGAACTAAAATAAATTACATGTTAGTGGAAATAGATCGAAAGAAACGGGAAAATATTGACTTCGATGAATTTGAAATAGTCGGAAAAAATCACATCCTTTTCGTCGGAAATAGAGGGAAGTAATCATTTGCTTTCATTTATATCCGAGACAAAAATTTGAAGTAAGTCGGAAATAAGTGAAAGTCCTATTTTTGTTTCCATTTACTTCCACTGTTTCACCAGGGATGACATGTGATCAACGCTATCGCGATCTAATTGGTAAATAATGCGAGGTTGCTATTTATAAGGCGTATAATGCTGCTCCTTTCAACGTCCTTCCCAAAGACACAAAAAGTACTGATACTTTTAAGTCTATTCTACAATGTGCTTTTTGTTCTGTCCTGTTTCTTGTTTTTTATTATTTTTTACATCTTGTCTTCTTTTTTGTTTTATGTCGCCCGAGACAAAAGTTAATGAACTTCGAAAGAAACAAGAAATAATACGTAGCAAGAAATATAATTGTCGATAAAACGATTGCAAAGGAGAAAAAAATAAAAGGTAAAAAGCAAGAAACAAAAAACAAAGAGCACATTGTAGAATAGGCATATCCTTTTTTAGACCAGTAAGGAGGACAACTACTTTGAGATCGCAGTAAATTCTCCAGCCGGGCAAATCGTAATTTATTAATTGCAGTATAATTTTCATCGTTTCATAATTTTCTGACACGTCTGCACCGTAGACGATCGGAACGGAAGGATATTTGTTGCCTATGGAAAGCACATCTTTTTCACTGAAGAATCGATGAA
>NW_017305977.1:870374-884687 GCF_001594115.1 Trachymyrmex septentrionalis | reverse complement strand
AACGGAAGGATATTTGTTGCCTATGGAAAGCACATCTTTTTCACTGAAAAATCGATGAACATCTGCTAATCGTTAAAAACATGCGGATGACTAATGATTGCAAACAATTTATCGATGTTGGTGCAATATGTGATGTTAGTTGTGGAAAGAAAAACATTCATCTAAAGCTGTGGTATGGGAAACGTTTGTTGATTTCATGTCGAATGCTGCAAATATGATTGCTCTTTTTGCTTCTCTGATGACGCTTTTAGATGTTCCGTAGAACGCAATCGTACCAGAATTACGATTTGCACTTCAGCATAATGAATTTGTGCGCGAATATTAACGAAACCCACAGGTATGTGCGATTGCGTTTGACAAAAATAGCAGGAATCAACAGTGTTCACAACGTGGCAATCAAATTACTAGCAAAACGTATTTCATCGGATGTTTCATTCGCTTATTTTCTATACAAGCATAGCACGATAACAGTAATTATACGTAACTTTCGGCATGTACTATAAATTCGACACATAAAACATAACAAAATAACTTTTAAAACTTTCCACAAAGCTTTTCGATATATTGTACAAATATTTTGGCGGCGTATATGTATAAACCGCACAAATAGCAAAAGTTATTACGATACGGACACTGCATTTTTCTTTTCTTTTTTAATTTTTACTTTGCTTCACGAATTTGTTTTATTTTTGTTTTAGGCTATCTGAAAATGCTTATAACGCTTGTGAGCATTAATTTAACATTTGATAAATAACAAGGATAAAATTTGTAAGCATTGTAAGCCTGAATCAGATCGCGGCGTTATATGTAGCTAACTTCAAGAGAAATGCGTTATGATCGCTTTTGTAGAAAGATCGAAAATTTTGAATTTTTTTCAATTAAAAGTACATATAATTATTATTATTTTCACCATTTTCCTTTCACATATTTCCATTTTAATTTTATCATTTTCTCATTTAGCGACTTATTTTGTATGAAAATATAATACATGATTTTCAGATAATTATAAAATTTCATCTTGCACCGTGGCCGAAACAATCTGTTCAAATGTTCAAAATTTCAAATGTGTAAAAAACGAAATGATTTGTTGGGTACGGAATAACACGAATGCTTGTATTACATTTTGTCTCTACTTTTGAGGATAACTTAAGTTTTCCATGTTTGAAAAAAAAATTATTTTTGTTGCACAGTGTGCATACGTATAAGAATTTTTTTGTTTTCAATAAGCATCTAAATACACTAGTAAAACTTGTCAGTTTCGTTACAGAATATACTTTGTATATCATCTGAAAGAAAATCTTAGGATGGAAAAGATTGTTTATTATATATCTGAACAATCAGCATTAGTAAAATATATTTTATCAAGTTTTATTAAATATTTAAATACGTGTATATTTATATCTCAATCCTTTAAGATCTGTTGTTTTTAGAAATAGGACATACATTGTCTAATTACTTTTAAAGGTGAATCGTTGATTACAAAAATAAGGTTATAAAATATAAAAATCGATGAATCAAAATAATAAAAGATCCAAAGAATAAAAATATTATTATTATAAATTGTTTAGTATGCTGGTTTTGAAAGAAAAATTATGTACATAGAAAACAAAAACAATCAGACGTGAAATTCTATTATATGTAAAAATAAAAGATTATTATAATATTGCAATATAAATCAATCTACAAAGATTCCTTACTATTTCAAATATAATAAATTTGGAGATGCCAAGGCAATAGGAGTCAAGCACGGTAATCGTTGCGCAAATAATATACAGAAATAACACAAAACTCTATATTACAATAACGCGCTTACATATTTCGGCTCATGTTTTAGTCCTCTTCAGAGGCATAAATCATCTTTATAGATACAATGTATACGTAATAAATATCTTGTCATAGTGAGCTCCCTCCGCTACAGAAAAAAATCCTATATCGAAATTAAACTCAGATGAATGTCACAAAGAAAAGAGAAGAAGAATTTTTAGAATATATCAGAGATGAAATTTGGAAGACTTTAATAAATTTAATTCGTAATGAAAGAAAGAAAACTCACCATGAACATAAAACACCATATCGCAAACAATAAACAACAATTATCTGGTCAAAATTACTACTTTTTAATTTTACTTAAAATTTTTTAATTATAAACTCTAAAGATAACTCGTTATTTAATTTAAAAGATAAAAAGAAAATCAGAAAACTGACTTTAATCAGTGTCATCCTTGCATAGTAATGAAGTCTTCCTATCTCGATTATCGATCGTTTTCTGAGTTCCTTTTTACCTTTTAAACTAAATAAAGAGTTATCTTTAGAGTTTAAAATTAAAGAATTTTAACTAAAATTAAAAAGTAGTATACTTATCTGACACTGACTCCTATTGCCTTATTATCTCCAAATTTCTTTTGAGTATTACAATATATTACTAAATAATAATATAATTAATTAGAAGGATTCGATTGAGCACATCGTTAAAATTAGCCAATTTAAGATAAAATATTCTCATTGATAACATATTAGAAAAGTACTATACATAAGTACCGGCCGATACGAATGAATGTGTGTTACCGGGATGTAGGCTAACAGTACCCTTCCACCTTCTCGCATTTTTATAAGTATCAATCAATACAATTTCTTTATCAATAATTATATTCCCTGTCATTGAAATACAGAAGATTTTAAAATTAGGCTTGTCATACATTAATATTATAATACAGGATGTCCCCAACCTAGTCAATTTTCTGTAAAATTATTGACGATAAAAAAAATGTTTCAAATGAAAATAGTACGGTTTCAAGAGGAACGTATTTTGGTTACTTTTTCTAGGTGGATTTGTCAAAAAGATATAAAAATTACCATCATTCTTTAAAATGAAATTGTATCATTTTTTCATATAATACGTTTCTTTAATTATTCTATATATAAAAATACTAAAGAAGTATCGAAAAATTAATAGTTTATTTTATATCAATATTTTTATACAAATTCTGACATAAAATACAAAATATCTTATAAATTATAAATATTTTAATCTTTACTTTAATACTTTTATATATATAAAATATATATATAGAATAATCAGAGGAATCATACATATTATATATAATAGCTCAGGAAAATTAGATTCTTGGAGACAAAATTGCCAAAAGAGACAAAATAAAGATGGAGACAAAATAAAAGATTTGTATGTCGAAAATTGTTTAAAATGACATATTATATACAACATACTAAGAGTTATGACTGCCAGCAAACTTGGAAAATTTTCCAGCTTTAAAAAAATTGATAAAAAATGCAGCTTTTCAAAAGTATCCCAAAAATTTATCGAAATTTCAATTTATCGAAATAAAAGTCATTATCAAAAACAAAGCTGATAAAATTACGAACAATTTTGTTTTGTTTTTTTAGTTATACGATCAATACTTTCTGTGATGGATTTTTTAAAAGAATGTTGTATTTTTGGTTATATATTTCGAGAATGATTTTTCATACTTTTTTCGTAAATATCTCGGATCTAGTTACTCTTTTACAAGCAAAATACTTCTTATGAAAATCGAAGATTGAATTCCTTACAAAATCGTTTTTTATTTATCCTTTACGAAAAATAGTTTAAGAATGTTTCCTTTTATTTTTAAACAAAACTTATTTTTTAACGTTTTATGTAAATACCTTGGATTTGACTATTCCTAAGTAAAAAGTACATATTTATTATCAAATCGAAAGGTTTTTTAATTCCCTACAAAATTATTTTTTTTTATTAAACTTCATACGATAAATAGTTGCCGAGATATAAATAAATTCTCGAATTGTAATACATTTTAATGAATAACCTGATTGTGACTTATCATGTGTGAAAAATGTACATAGTCTTAAAGCATATGAAATTAGCTTAAAAATGCTTTTTTTTTAACCTCGTATAATCAATAGTTTCCGAAATACTGTCGGTGTTTCAAAGATATTATAGGACCTTCAATTTACGTGATATGAGTTTATTTATCAATACAGGAATATAATTAAATCGGAAAAAATATATTCGCATATTTCTTAAAGTTTACATGTATTTATTTACGGTCTCGTATTTATATACGGTTTTAGTTGCGTATCATTCTTCATATTTGGAAAATCAACTTCGAAAAAAATAGCCTTTTTTTCAACATTTTCTAAAAAAACGTGTTCTCTGTAACTTTTTTTTTACAAATATGTCAGTTTTTAAAGGACTTACGTAAAAAGTAAAATATACCAAATTAAAGTTTATAAAATTTCTTATAAAATGCTTTTTTTTCTTCTCTCTCTGTCAATTTTTGTGCAATACAGTTATTTGAAGAAAGAGTTTTCTGCAATAATTTTTTGACTGAAAATTATGGGCCACAATTTGTGTAAAAACGGTGTATTGGGGAATATGTTAGGATAATTTTCTGATCTTTTAATAGATAATATTTCTTTGAATTTCGCATTTGATTCATATTTTTAGAACCAATAGTTTCGGAGATATAATTTCGATAAGATACAACTTCTTATTCAGATATTCTGAATCCGCTAATTCTGGTAGAGACTGGCTGATGCCGCAGAGGCTAAGTAATATGTGATATATATATACCCTTTTTGGTTCTCATATTTTAATTATGAAAATGTGAACATTAACTCTCAGCATACAACCCAAAAAATCCTTATGCATACACAACGGATATTTCTACCCAACATTTTATTTTGCTTATATCTCGGGTTGTAATGCAATTTTGTAAATGTTTACTTTAATGGACCCTGCTCCGATGACTTTGACCTTGACATATGTTGATGCTGAGAGACCTCCAACAGGTTTTAGTTATTCATTAAAAAGTTATTAACAAAAAAAAGTTTAAAAAAATAACGTCTCATTTCTGCACAACTTCCACGCGAAGTGACTCCCACTCCACCTCCCCTTTGCTTGGCAGTCGCACGACTTCCACGCGAAGCAACTTGGCGAGATGAGGTGGAACTCACTTTAAATGGAAAATCGTTCCTGGGCAGAGAGAGAAGTGGGAGTCGCTTTGCGTGGAAGTCGTGCGCTCTTAAGCAATAATTAAGATGTTATTTCTTGAACTTCTTTTGTTAATAACTTTTTAACGAATAACGTCCGTCAAAATCTATTGGAGGTCACTCAGGGCCATGACCGTGACGCATGTCCAAGTCAATGTTATCAGAGCTGATCCCCTAAAGTAAACATTTACCTCGATTTTAATTAATTCTTTTTAAATTGATCTTTTTAAATTTTAAAGACTGAAAAGGAATTTTTGGCAAGAAATTCGAAAAAATCATAGCATAAAAAATATTTTGCAATAAGTAAAAAAGGATCGGAAAAAAACGTGCAACTTTCAAAATTAGTTTTGTTATTCTTCCTGATAGCAAAGCCTGCGAAGACAGATTTTGAGCAGAGCCTGCTACCAACTTTTGATTGTAGAAAGGCAACAAATTGTATACAAAGTTTATACTATTAGACATTGTCAGCAAACTGTTGTCAAAAATATGAAAGCTTGCTGATGTGCTACGTCAGTAAATTGATGACAGAAACAAAGTCTGTTGCATAACCTGATAACAGATTGCGAAACAACAGAACCAAACAGAGCATGCTGATATAACTTGACGGAAAATTGGTAGCAAAAGCTGAGCAAGATCTGTGATTTTCATATATGGCATTCCCACGAGATGGATTTGCTTTTTGTAAGAAGAAATCACCCAGGAATCCTATAAGAATTGGCATATGTATTGTAAATAGGCAAATCTCCTATTTTCTTAGAGATTCCCAAGCTCTTTCGGAGTGTGCTTTCTGAATCTCCGAATATTTTTTTGATTATTTTATAACTTTCTTACGTGTATTTAGAAATGTGAAGCTAATCGATAATATTTTACCAATAAAATTGTATTGATTGTTTTCAGTTTTCACACCAGTATATATAAATATATAATTATGTATAGTTATGTATAACTGTTTATATATATGTACGTAAAATTTCTTATAAGAAATCAGGTCGATTTAAATGAAAATGAGATTTTGCTTGGTTTCTGTTGCCAATCGGCCAAATGTGGACACAGATGGCTATGGTAATATTTGTAATCAAAATTTGATCGAGTTTGTTGCGGGCAAATTGCTAACATTTTGCGATCAAGGCTGTTGTGTATACTGAGGATTAAGATTTTTAGGATCAAATATAATGTAAAAAATTAAAAATGGCTGATCCAAAATAGTTATAACGAAAATTATCTAGATACGAAAAATGAGCTAAAATGGATAAATAATTAGAAAACTGCGATTTTAGATATGTTTTGTATCTAATCAATATATGTACAAAGACAAAATTTATTATATTCTGAACTATTTGTCAAATTTATCAAGGAAGTCTCTCTGTAACATTCAATCAAATAGACTGTGATTTATATTTGATTATGAGACCTAAATTTTATAACATATATTATTAGAATATTGTGCTATAAATTCTAAGCGTAAGAATTTTCTATCAAATATAAAAAAACAACAATAATTTTAGCTGGAGTAGCAAAATATTTTTTCGCATGACAGTAATTATTTATTATTTAAAAAAATATTATTATTAACCTTTTTAGCAATAACAGCGTTGGTCGCCACACTGTCACTATACAGATACACTCGCCGCGATATGCTACCGCTGTACTGTACGAGTTGCGCACTAGATAGCGCATGGGTAAATTGCAAAAGGCATTTGTAAGCTAGAGATCCTATAGTGTAGCGAATCTCTGTTACACTATTGGGTCTCTATTTTAGTCTTAAATATTAATAATTGTTGCTAGGTACAATCAGTGTTGCCACTAATAAATTAAAAATATCAGCCAGTGTTGTCATCTACAAAATTTTGACAAGTGATTATAGTCACTTTTAGTATATAGGAAGCGTCGCGCGGCAAGCGACTATAATCATTCTTAATATGTAGCGCATGGAAAGAAGCAAGATGAACCGTTCCCATTGATGCGCAGTAGCCTAAAAGTAGTGAGGAACGGACAACTAATCATGAGGGGTTCACATTTTATGAAAATCCAATATAACTGTGTTCACTACTTTTTGGTAGCCGCTTTTTAACGCATTCATATTAAATAATTATACTAATAAAAACAAAAAAATGTGTAATCTCTTTTCTATATATTCTTAATAATACTGTTAAAGTTTGTAATATTTTTATATTCTAACAGATTTTATTAATAATATATCATTGTTATTTTAACTTCCAATACTGTGTTTTTATTAGTAATCATCTGTGATTTTGCGCATATAAAATGAGCCCTTCGTGATTGATTGGCAAGTCATATCCCCCATCCTTTGTCGCCATTACGCGCTCACCTTGCTTCTTTCCACCATGATATAGCAAGCACCCGATGTGGACTATAGTTATATTTATAATTTATTTGTTTATATCAAAATACATTGCCAGACGCGAATAATGTATAAACAAAAACACTCTATTCTTTTTACACTAATTACGCAAGTAAACTCTTCTCGAACGTATCTTGGAAACTGTTGATCGTACGAGAATGAATAACAAAATGATTTTGTGAGAAATTTAATAATCTTCAATCTTCATAAGTATTATTTTGTACGTAAAAGTAGCCAAATCTGAGATATTTACAAAAAATGTTCGAATTGTCAAAATGACGAAAAATATATTTAAAAAAAAATTCTATCACAGAAAGTATTAATTGTACGATCTTCAAAAACAATTGTTCGTAATTTTATCAGCTTTTTTTTTGATAATAACCTGTTACGTCCTATAGACGCCTCGATTCTTTTCTTTCGAAAGAGTCGGCTCCATGTCGCGACTACGGTTGGCGTCTATGAGACTCGAGTGGAGTCCACTGATAGTAGTCTGAAAGAACTGAAAAAGGGGGGGGGGGTCGGACAAGCTCCACGAAAATTCGTAAACGCCAATCAATCCAAAAGGAATAACAACATTAATGCCTGAAAAGTGGCAAGATTGCAAAAGACATTCTAAATGAACCTAAGTCATGCAATAGTAAAAATCCAAACAGTCGTGCGAGACTGACCAATAATTTCATCTTATGAAAAAACCACGTCGCACCAAAGAATCATAAAAAGCATGAGATAACTTTTCACGATAGCGTTATCTAAGATCGGACTCGCGACTGATATATAATAGTTATCCTGCGCGCAAAACTGACTGTACACGGCAACCACCTGTTTACTTAGTCATATTTTCCGCGAGGATAACAGAATTCGTCATCTGCCTGGAGCAATCTTTAAAGAAAAGCGTATATTTCTTCTCTTTTCGAAATCCCTCTAACGATGCACTTTAGATTAACAACGATAGGACGTTACAAAAATCGTAAATCGCGCGCAACATTGCAATTATTGTATCCTAGACAAAGGACACTACAACTTTTTTGGTGTATAAATCGCACGCACGCACGCACGCACGCACGCACGCACGCACGCACGCACGCACATATCCGCAAAAACCTAACCCATGCTAAACTATAGTGCCACACTTAAACCGCCCCTACAATGGTTGGCTTAGAAGCCGGGACTACTGGGAAGCGCGGAGACTCCTGGACAAAGAGTACCAGGAGTACCTTGAGGATTCTCCAGATCGGAATCGCCCAGTCGAGGACGCATTGCCTCCACCACCTTCGTCACCACTGACTTCGCCGGCTCTACCTAATAACCATGACGCGTTAGAGGTGATACTTCGTCCTTCTCCTTCACCTCCCTCTTGAATTTCTTCACTTCTCTCTCGATCTCCGTCACCCGCGTTTTCGGACGCTCTGACGGAGCGAATTTTTCCTGACACCTCTCCGCTAACACCCGATTCATCCGTCATTTCAATCCCGGTTTTCCGCAGAGGAATTCCGTCTCCGACGAACTCTACGGACAGCGTGGAGTTTTTAGAAGAAATTCCTCCTCCCCACCAAGATCTTATTTCCGCATCTAAGAGAATGACAATTTTGAGTCACTTATTAGACAATTTCCGCAGATTACCGCATCTATTTCCGAGGGGACCTTTACGATCGGCCCTCATTATTTTGATCCACACGAAATCCGGTATGGAATTATCCGGCCAATCTTCCCGTTCCTGTATTCCTGTATTTATTCCGGATTCCCCCAATCCATATTTAGTCCCAGTGGAATTCTTTTTTAATCTTTTTCCTCCTTCGTTCGTTACTACTATCCATGAAATAGACTGAACAAAACCTGTGTGCTCAGGTCACCCTGAAATCTGATTCTCTGGCGATTTAACATACATAAAAATTTAAAATAGTTATTAAATAGACGTCATATGTTAAGTACTTAATAATGATTATTGCATAGATCTATAAATTTTTCTTTTTCCTTTCATAGTAATCATATCAATTAATGTATAAATTAGTTTGTAATAAATAAGTTTATTAATGTATAACCTTGTTTTTTTTATCTTCTGTGTCCGATTGATAATGGTTAGTAATAATAAACAATACTAGTAATTTTTCATCTCTCTCGTTCTTCAAATTTAAAACCCTAAAATCCTCGTAGTTGTTAAACCTTGCCTTTTCAGAGATCGCGCGTGGTTCATTCCCGAGTTAAAAGGATTAGAATCCTTGACTCGAAATTCGGACCGACGATCGCACCGCTCGTAGGAAACAAGTGTCATAGTCTTACAGGACGTTGACATATTCCGAGGTGAGCACAAAAAGGGTGCGTTCGACTCGCCTCTGTGCGGATATCTGCGAAACAAGAGTCCGTCCGTCCTTCCATATTTACTCCGTTCTTCCTATTTCCTCTTTTCTTTAAATCCATTTCCGGAGCTTGGATGTAACACGTCTTTCCACAATCTCTACATTTTTTCTCATTGTCTTCTTGACTAAATTTTCAAGGGTTTGGACGTAACAGTCTTTTATTTCGATAAAATGAAAGTACTTTTGAGACATTTTTTTAAAAATCGTATTATTAATCAGTTTTTTGGCGATTAGGATTTTTAGTATGTTGTATAATATGTAGCGCACCTGCTTAAGCAACCCGTCGATCCCCATTGATTATCAATTAGCGCAATTCCACCGCGGTGCGCCCGAGGAAAGAGAGATAAATGTATCAAACAAGAAGATGGCGAAATAAAGAGAACGAGAGAAACATCGATATCTGCTGTATGTTTTCGCTGTGTCTTTCCCATACAAATTAGTCCACAAATATGACATTTCAAATAACTTCCCGCAAATAAATCTTTTTTGACAATTTCACCTCCAAAACGCAAAAAAAATTTAATTTTTCTGAGCTATATATATCATATGAAAGAAATTATACAAATTAAAATTAATTATTTCAAGAGCATAAAAGCTAAAAACGCAGGTTATTAGTAATAGATCAGTAATAGATTAGTAATAGATTAGTAATAGGTTAGTAATAGGTTGTTACTTATTGTTATAATAGAAGATAAACATTTCGATCTTAAATTAGGTCGTCCTCAGTATCCACACAAAATATAAATAAAAATTCTTACATTATGCAATTTTTAACGCCACATACAATACATTCTTTTCATCCGCTTATACATTATTCTTGTGGTCTCAGTCAATCTTCTCTTTTCATTACATAACTACGTGCCTATCTTGTATTAAATGTCTTCAACATTCCATTTTATAATGAAAAGAGAGATTTATATAATGAAGAGAGAGAGAGAGAGAGAGAGACTGAGACTAGAATAATGTATAAGCGAATGAAAAGAATGTATGTGGCGTATAATGTAAGAATTTTTATTTATATTTTGTTTGAATACTGAGGAAGACCTAATTTAAGGTCGAACCGTTTATCTTCTATTATTATATGATCATATATATATAAAGGGTGTCCCAAAATTAACGCAAGATTTGAATTTGCCGCCATTTGTGCAGTAAAGTGTTGGCAACCTAAAAAAAAAAACAATTTAACAGCTGACAGTTTAGGGTTAGTGAAAATGGAGCGTGAAAATGGATTATTGAATATCAACAAATGGATGCTGATTTTTCGAGCAAAATCATCCTAAGCGATGAAGCACATTTTCACCTTGATGGCTTTGTTAATCGCCAAAATCGCCCCCTAGATCGTGTGATTTAACACCATTAGATTTCTTTTTATGGGGTTATTTGAAATCACAGGTCTATGTCAACAAGCCCACAACCACCCGTGCATTAAAGGAGGAGATTCAACGCTGCATCAACGAAATTCAGCCACATTTATGCAAAATGGTCATGGAAAATTTCGACAAACGAGTGCGTATGTGCATGCAAAGCCGTGGAGGCCATTTGCCCGATGTGTTATTCCACAAATAACCCTATCCTATGTACTTTATGATTCAATAAAAAAATAACAATCAAAAGACTAAAAACTGTGTTTTCTATTTAATTCAAATCTTGCGTTAATTTTGGGACACCCTTTATATATAAATTACGTTGCACTGCGTTTAGCTTTTATGCTCCTGAAATAATTAATTTTGATTGGTTTTGAAAGTCATTATTTATAGAAATTTTTTAGAAATTATACAATTTCATAAAAAAAAATTGTAACCTTTATATCTCTTTAGTTCACTTAGAAAAAACTAAAATACATGCAAAATTAAAATACAATGCTGATTAAAATACATACCCGCCCCTCGAAACCAATTCCACTTTCATCTAAAATATTTTTTTGTATCAATAGTTTTGATCCAAAATTATTGACCAACTTTCTCCAAAATTTTTGGAGAAAGTTGACGGGATTGATTAAAATAGAACACCTTGTACAATAAACCATTTTTTTTTAAACAAATTCTAATTAAACTGCTTAATATTTATTAAAGATATATTTTTTATGACATTGGCACATAATGCACTACTAAATCTTACAGTGAATTTGAATCAATATTTTTTTACGTCAAAATTATTTATCCATGTATTACAATATATAATAATTATATTAATAATAATTATATTGTTAAAAGTTATGTTTCAACGATTCGATTCGATTTAATTCAGTTCGATTTGGATAAAATTTCGGTTTGATTTGATTCGGATTTAAAAAAAGAAATAATATATAATTTTATTCGACGAATATTCGACACATAAAAAAACTTTAAATTCGCATCTAAAAGAAATACATATATATTATGGTTCCAGATGAAGCTTTATACTTATTATTTTAAAATCTAATTTCATTGTCATATAGCATCTTATGCACAACTTAAACTCTGAAATTGTAAGTATTGTTATCATTGATTTAAACCAAATAATTTTAAAGCATTAAAAGCGGTAGCCAGCGCGACTTGTTCTGGCGTGATTCGCATAAACGCTGCTACCATTTCCACGATTGCTGGTAAGGCACATGGTTCATTACGTTGGAAAGTGCAGTAACGATGAAGAAACGTCATAGACCGTTCGGTTAAAGCATCTTTCACGTGCACTGGTAATTTACTGGCTCTGGTATTTGGATACATAAATGGCGCGTCGGTTTCCACTAGGATCTTATCTAATGGTGCTCGCCCTCCTTCTAGCAATTGTCTAACTCCACTATCGGATTTATCTTTGCACAGATAGCCCGTGATGCCTAGATAAAAGCCTTGATCCAAATAAATCTGTGCCTCTTCCGCAGTGCCGATAAAGGAGTGAATCAAAATAGGCGGCAGACGATTCTTATACTGGTCAAGAACTTTTAATACGTCCTTCTGCGCGCCTCTTTCATGTATTACTAGTGGCTTATTTAATGTACAGGCTAATTCTATTTGTTTGTGAAATACAGTGCGCTGCGCCTCCGGAGCTGAGAAATCACGGCTGTAATCTAAGCCACATTCTCCGATCGCAACGCATTCTGGATTACTGGCTATACCTTCCAATTCACGTAAGGTATTTGGTTCCTCCCAAGACTTGGCATCGTGTGGGTGCACGCCGGCGGTTGAGTAAAGCGTCCCGGGATATATTCTGGTTAGTCTCAGCGCTTCTTTACTAGAACGAATGCTAGCACCGGTTACCATAATTTTTTGTACACCGGCGTCCTTCGCCCTTTGTATTACACTATCCAAATCTCGACTATACTTTTTATTCGTTAGATTGGCACCCACGTCAACTATAATATAATTTTCATAGCACTGAGTCATAGATGAGGGAACAGTTTTTTCCTCCTCGGCCATTCTTTTAGACTTTTGCAAAACAATATGCTGAAAACAGAAATATAATAACGAGTATTAGACACACGGCAGTTCAATTATTTTATCAATCTTGCACAGAAATTACAGATATATTTGTCATCGCTTCATTACAAAAAATAAGAAGACCAGTAGTGAGCAATAAGGCATATAAGGATAAATTATTTTTGAAAACACTATGTACTCGTATGTACTCTCTTAAGAAATATATTGTAATTCACAGATATGAGGTACATAAAATTTCGTAAATGCGCCTCCTCATTAAAAGTGTGATAAATTAATATTTACACACTTTTAATTAAACAAATGCATATTTAAACAAAAAAAAAAACCTAAAAAAAGACAAAAAAAATTATAACTATTTAATGCGAGGAATCCATCATTATTGTGTAAAATTCATTAATATAAATTCTAACATACATATACGTACATATTAATTCTATCTCTCTTTATATAACAAATCATTACATATATAATTGATTACTGCACACATAAAGTCCATTCTACAATTGCATAAGCGTAATTGTAAGTGGTTATAGTTATAAGAACTAATCACAGTCGAATATTTTCTTCATTTGATTGTAATTGGTTAATTCTTACTACACCACTTACAACTACGCTTACGCAATTGTAGAATGGCCTTGAGACGATATACAACACATTATCAAACAGAAGATATCAATGATCGAATTAAAGGCAAACAATTTAAATATTTAATCCGGAAATAGCCTCCTGGTTATACAGGGTGTCCCATTTTAATCCCCCACCCGAAATATTTTGAAAAGTAAATGTTTTAGAGAAAAATGTTTCAAACAAAAGTTGTTCAGGACAAAGGGGGCAATAATTGTACATTATTGGTTCTGACCTTGAGGTCAATGTTCAAGGTTATTTGAAGGTGACATTGATTTTTTTAAATGGAAAGTCCTATTTTCGACACCGGATTTGGAAAGAGCGAGAAATTTTGCGTCCAAAATGGTACTTTATAATTTTTTTATGTGACCTTCAGAAGGTCAAATGTTGAATCGTCTGGAAGCTTTTCTTTTAACTTTAGATTCATGGGCAAACAAATACTTGGGTAGGACTTGGTGCCGACGAACTTTTACCATTTTCACCTTGAGGACAATTTTTAAGGTCATTCCTAGGTCAAAGCGATCTTTCTTTGTTAACTAGAAAACGC